>NW_016174901.1:0-10510 GCF_001687245.7 Rhagoletis zephyria
ATGTACATACATATATGAACACATGTATGCATAATACGCGAAGACTTTTCGAAGTGAAACAACATTTAGAAAAAGTCCAATCCAAGAATAAAAGTAAAGGTGAGGACGTACATAGATACAGAAAAGGATAAAGGCCAAGGTAAAAATAAACACAAAAAACAATGGTATAAAATAAAAATAAAAATAGGGCTTTCGCTTATATTCTCATTGAGTTCTTTTCACTTAGAAGTATGTAAATTTGTAAAATTTTGGAAAAACCCTTTTTTTCTTAGTGTGTGATTTCGTTTTTGACTTGGATATGCTCTTAACCATACCACGTATTCTACGTTTAAATATAGCGGCTGTATCTCCGATACAGCCTGCAGACCAAGACGAAGGCGCTGGACTGTTCCTTTTATTTATCAACCGATTTTCATTGCTAGTAGATAAAGGAAAAATTACAAAATATATGCTATTTTTTTATTTTTTTTTTCCTTGTCAAAATTTGATTTTTTTCACAAAAATAAAAATATCTTGGGAAAGTTACCTGATGTGTAAAAACGGTATCAGACCCATAATCTACTATTCAAAATTAAGTTTACGTGTCTCGGCGTTTTTTGTATCATTCCAAAACTTGAGATTTTCTTTACAGTGCTATGATAAAAAAGTATTTAAGTAAATTTCATTTAAGTAAGGTTGTAGAAAAGTTGAAAACCAACAACATTCTCTGCTTGCACTGTTGAAAGTTAACAGTTTAATATTAACAGTGTAGGCCACTTTGCAGTGGCTTCCGGTGTAGGCCTTTACATTAATGTAAATGTTATTTACATCAGTGGGTGGCGCTCTGTTCAATAAGAGACTTATAAAATACCAATAACATTTTCTATGTTTTCTGCTGTCAATGGCAGTCTGTAGGATTATTCCGTTTTTGACAAATGAATGTAAACTCTTTACATTAATATACAGATACAAATCGACGGTCCTCTGCAATAAGGGCACAACTCATAATTCAAGAAGATAAAACCCTTTCTACTGTTTAGTGTCTCATGTCTAATCTTTACTATTTACTTTAGTAATCCTTACTACTTACCCAAGTAAAGATTAGACATGGATTAGGTAAGGATTTGAGGCATGAAGCATTTAACAGTAGGAAGGGTTTTGCTTCGCTTAATGTTGATAAGATGGAAATGGAGATGAAGATGAATATATGAGATGAAGTTGGCGAGGAACATGAAGATGAAGCCGAAGATGGAGGAGGAGCCGCAGATGATGAGAAAGATAAAGATAAAGGTAAATATAAAGATAAAGATAAAGATATAGATAAAGATAAAGACAAAGATAAAGATAAAGATAAAGATAAAGATAAAGATAAAGATAAAGATAAAGATAAAGATAAAGATAAAGATAAAGATAAAGATAAAGATAAAGATAAAAATAAAGATAAGGATTAGGTTAAATGTATGGATAGAAAAAGATAAATATAAAAATAAATACAAAACTAAAGATACAGATAATGTGTATTAAGATAAGTTTCAATTATTCCGCACGTTTGGACTGCACGCACATTTTTTTAAATTTGTTTTGAAAACTGACAGAAGGGGGGAAAATTAAATTACAGGTTAAAGCGGAAACATCATTTGGGATGCGCGCACTTATTTTGCACAGCTTTATAGATACTTTCTAATTAAACGCTTTTTCAAAAAAAAAAGTTTATTTGTAAAATATAAATTATATTTTTAAACATACGAATGTATTAGGGTGGTCCAAAAATGCATATGAAGAAGTAAAGTTGGAATTTTTATGCTCTTACCCCTAGGATTGCTCTAAACCGAAAAATATACCCCTATATTTTTATTTTTATTTTATACTGGGAAAAAACAACTGTTCGTAGAATTGGTATAGAATACTTGAAAATCAATATTTTTCGATCGGAAAACCCTGTTTCCGACTTTAATTATTTTGGACCACCCTAATGCCCATACTCATATCATAAGTAAGCGACTTTTGAGCACTGTTAAGTCCGTGAGAATTTGAAATTTTCCTCTCACTAAGCAAACCAATGTTTGTGGATCTTAATTATGAAAAGCTCGATACCGGCATTTTTCCGAAAATGAATTCTTTGAAATGAATTTACAAAAACATAACAAAATGAACTTTCTAAAAATGCATTTAAATCGAATTAACCTTTATTAACCTGGTTTTTGTATCTGTATGTATGTACATATGTATCTATATGTGCGTTAATGGCATTTCAGTTCCATCGGTTTATTTAACACCAGGGGCCAATTATTTTCCTATGAAATGGTGAAGTGTAAATGAAAAATTCCATGTCAAGGGAAAATTTAATTTATTCACTTTATCATTTCATTACATATATCATTTTAAGCGATTCCCGATCATTAAATGCTTTTCCTTTAACGTCTAGTAAATTGTTATTTGGAAAATTATTGTGAGTTTAACACAATGATATTCTTTATCAGAAAGTTTGGGAGAAAAAGTTTTCACAGTGAAATTTTTTTGTCTAAATTAGTTTATTTCAATTTGAAAAGTTATGAAAAATTTTTTTACTTCACATTTTCACAGAACTAGAATTGAACCCTAGGTCTCATTGTCAGTGATAAGTTAAAACCCATTTTGACGAAAAAAAAGAAATTAAATGAGTATTACTCTCATACGATACATACTGTTCGGTAGTCGGCTGGGGAATAGATGAAACCAAGTTTTTCTGAAATAAATTTTCAAAGATTTTCTCTATAATTAGATCTTAGATAAAGGTGTATGACAGACGAATATAAACGAGGTAGTTTCCCTAGATAGGTTTATAACCGAAATTTGTGATATGCATCTATCTAACTCGCTATCATTAGACTAATCCTTAGCTACGGCGCCCTTGTATGGTGACCAGGCTTAAGCAAACAATAGGGGTATTCTAGAAATCTTGCAAAGCCGTTGTGTTATTGTTAATTATTTTTTAGTTTTGCAACCACTTTGTATGACAAACGACCAAATGTGATATGTACAAATTTGTACTAAATTAACGATATTTTTACCCAATATCTGTGAAACTAAAGAAGATATTCAAAAATGGAAGGAGCTTGTTTAATTTAGTATGACTGCATTATTAACTCAATTGGTACTAAATTAGCGATAAAAGATCGAACGATCTTATTTTAAAATATATACATACATACTTAGCTGCTTCTATAACTAATAGTCATCAAAATGATGCTTACGACAATCTCTTATCCAGGTGACGATACATATGTACGTATGTAGATACATATATAAAGGTTTGCGAAATATAGTTGTGATCAGTATACCGGGGAAAAAAGTTAATCTTTTTAAAAATTTTGTTTGGCAGAACTTTTTAATCATCCTTACATATATGAAAGGAAGGTATATATGCCGAATTTGAATATTTTTAGGGCACAATATTATACTTTACGAGGAAGTAACAACGTAAACACATTTTTAAGGCGCTGCGAAGTACGCCGGGTATTTGCTAGTACCATATCGAGCCCTAACCGCCAAAAAACGTAAGCGACATTTTTTTCAAAATTTTATTTTTGATGCAGAAGCATTCTTTGGCAATCTAGATGCATTTCTGCATCGAAAAGAAAATTTTGAAAAAATGGCGCCTACGTTATTTTGGCGGTTAGGGCTCGATATAAGAAGAATTTAATTTTATTTGTAGACGTTGTTGAAATCAAATTAAGAGATCTCTAATGCAGACTACTCGGCAAGCCCGAATAGAAAATAAGATATATTACATGAGAGAAATGAGTGGTTAAATTTTTATAGCTTACAAAACTAAATTAAATCGATCATTCAAATTTCCGGTAGGCATTAAAACAATATTAAATTCAGCACATACACGTGTACTATTCACAGCCGCATTTGCATCCTCAATGAGCTTTCTGCGATTGCTTGTTATTGTTTTTCACATCACATACGCATTTTGCACCTTTTTTTGTGCTGATTTATGATGTACTTTAAACAATGTACATATGTAAGTATAAATAAGTAGCAGTGTTGCCACTCACAAATTTTTTCTCCTACCAAAAAACGTACCAAAACGGTTTTGAGAGTACCAAAAATTTTTTTTGCAGTAATAAATAAAAGAGAAATGGTTTTTTCTTATTTATTATTTTTCAATTTCATTGGATTAAAAAATATTTTTTCACAAAGAATTTTTCACAATGTCGGTATACCATATTTTTTATAATTTTTTTTTTCTATTTTTTATAAAAATATAGTTCGTACTACAGCTAAAAACATAAAAGTGTTATTTTCAAACTCTGTTCAAAATTCAGGAAAATTCAATAAATGTTCTTGAAAAATTCCAATTTTTTAATCAGATAAATTTTGAACATGGTCAAATGTGTTCACAAACCACAAATTTATTGCAATTCAAATTAATTTAGCTTTCTTACTTGTCCATCACTCCATTAAAATGAGTCTGTCTTTATATATTTACTCATTGAAAAGTCAAGAATGATGGAATACAATATTTCGCCGTTCTGTCGACGATGACATTTCTCAAGTAATAGCAAACAAAGCCGAATAGGATTATAAAAGAAACCGTCAAAGCAGTCAATTTTTTAGTATATACAAAATTTTTCGTAAAATTGTATACTTAAGAAATTTCACTACTAATTTCCTACTTTGCTTACTTTTCTACTTTCTCAGTTCTTCGTAAATGCAATCTTTTGTAAGGGAGTGTCAAACCGCGGCTGTCGGTAATTATCTAACCTGAATCATGAGGAACTCTCATAGAATTTAGAATCTGACTTTTGCGACAACTTTCACGTGTTGGACGATTAATTGTATTGAAGCTCTCAGTTAAATTATTGGACTTTTAATTGACGAATAAATACAGAATATAGAAAAATCAAAAATATAGATGGAAATAATTATGTAATATTGTTTTTCCTAACTGTCACTTTTAATAATTTTTAAAGTACCAGTTTTGGTACGAAAGTACCAAAATTGGCAACGCTGATAAGTAGTTGATTACACCAGCTGTTTGCTTTGGCCTATACATATACTCCCCGCTCACAGCACGCTTGTTACACAAACATATGTATACACGCTCTTACAAATATATCTGTGATCATAGGCAATAAGCGCCTAAGTCGAAAAACCTGAATTCGAGAAAAAACGCTTTAAAGGTTTGAATTGTAATGTTAACCTTGTGGGGAAACCAAAATATTTTAATCTATAACTTTTTAAATAGCCGAGCTAACGAGATGGGAGTTTCACATAAACGTGGAATAGTAGTTGGAGAAAACGGTAGCATATATAACTCAATTCTTTATTAAGTCGACTTAGGCGGTTATTGCTTATGACCACAGATATATAAATATTTATACATAGTTATTTAAATCACTATTACACAGTGTCAATGCTCTTTTATCGTTCAGACAAAACTTTCTTATAAGCTCTACTACTCAGCGGTATTTTGTAATCAAAGAGTATGTACGCGATCAGTCAGTGCGCGCTTGTTAGTAGAAATAGTTCTATGTAACGCAGAGGGGAATTAACAAAGAAAGGACAGTCTTAAATTTTCATTATTACTTAGTACACAAATTGAGTTCCTTTAGAATTTTTTTTTTAATCTTAGTAATAATATTCCTAACATCGTATATTAAAAAAGTAAAAAAAAAATATGTCTGGTAAAAAAGACGTTATTCCACACACCGTTAATCCTGATCTACTGAGAGAACGTCGTGCAGCCAGTTTTCGGGTATATGAATTCGCATGTTGGTGGCATGGAGGCGCTGAAAAGCTACGCTTCAAGAGAGACTTGGGTAAATAATGATCTGTCGTTATTTGTCAAATTATTGAACTTTGAGCGCTTGAAGTGTGGCTGGCTAGGTGGGCTTTGTCGGTATGCACACACATATGTACATATGTATCTATGCATCAATGTACTATGCATATTTCGTTTGTTGCTTATCAGCTGACGCGTCAATGACAGTGATTAAGCATAATTCAATTTATGAACCAAAATATTGTAGCCAAAAACAGTTCAAAAGTACGTAGGTACATAAGTTAAAAAAAAGAAATTAATTTGTCGACGTCGATGTCATTTTTGTATAAAAAATAGCCCTCGTAAGTCCAACTCCAGCTACAAATGACATCGACGTCGACAACCATAATAGGGCAGATTATCAAGCCCCGAAAAATTTTCAGAGTTGGTTATAAAGCCAAGGCAATTATATTTAAGTCTCGCAAAAGCTTAGTAAAATGTGTTGAGGTTATTCCAATTCATTTTCCACCAGGCAACTGCAGCAGTGGGAAAACTATATGATTTTATTCAGAGCCACACCACCTCTTTCCTGTCGTATCAAGCGTACCCTTTTCTCCAAGTTCTCATATAAGTCTAATTAGAAAATGCTTCGATCCATTGAGGTCAGCCTTTCCTTTACCGATCGTTCCACCAGTAATACACACCTTATCTGGATGCATATAACTTTAGATCAGCGTTAGGCAGTGAGAGCTTTTACTCTGCTCGCGCCTATACAAAATGTATAGAAAGCTTATCTGAAGCACTGATAGGCACTGCCTTTCCCGCGGGCAAAGCTCTTTTAAGCTTTCGATACATTTTGTATAGAGGCGAGCAGAGTAAAAGCTCGCTCTGTCCAACGCTGTTTTAGATGCAACTTTCCAAGGGATTTCGAAGATTTCTGAATAATGAGTACTGTTTCAAAGGCCTTTGGTCACACAGGGACTTCTCTAAACTTGATCTGATCTAATTGTTGTGGTAATACTGGTATTACTAAAAGATAAGAAAAATTATAGCCATCTGAGAGCAGTCTTGCTATTACCGATCGCAAGTGAAACCAAAAATGCCTGGAGCATTAATTAACTCTTAGTTTTAAGAAAGTTTACCTTACGAAATCAAAAGTATGCCAAGTTCTTATCACTGCAAACGATTTTTCTTTTCTAGAACAAGAAATCTTCAAGGACCTGACAGATCATAATACACTGCTGCATTATAAGTCGCATGAGGAAATCTGCGAGATGGCGGTAAAACAATCCATCGAGCTAGCAAAGAAGCTGCGTGCAATGCAGGCCCGCAGTAACCCGGGCGGTAATGAAATATGGCCGTAAGACATACATTTCAACTTTTCAGCCTACGAACACTACTAAACGCTTCACTTTTATTCACATTTGCAGCAAACTTTACTCGTCGTCCATGGTTTGGGGCGCTGTGCCCGCTGGGCATCCGTTTGCCGTACAGTACGCCATGATGGTTGATGCGATCAAGAAGCAGGGCACCGACGAACAGTGGGAACGCTTTGGCAAGCGCGTGGAGAATTTCGAAATCTGTGGCACTTATGCGCAGACAGAGTTGGGCCATGGCACATTCCTGCGTGGACTGGAGACGCGCGCCGATTACGATCGGACAACGGACGAATTCGTGCTGAACTCGCCAACGCTGAGCGCATACAAATGGTGGCCTGGTGGCTGTGAGTGGCGCTAAAGTATTTTGTTTGCTAAATAATTTAAATTTAATTTCGCCAACAGTGGGTCACTGCAGCAACTATTGCTTGCTGGTGGCGCAGCTCTACATTGACGATACGCCGAAGGGCGTACAAATGTTCATAGTGCAGTTGCGTGACGAGGAGACACATTTACCGCTGCCGGGCATCGACATTGGCGAGATTGGACACAAGATGGGTTTCTATGGCGCAAATAATGGATTCTTGGGTTTGAAAAATGTGCGCATACCACGCACGAATATGCTGATGCGCAACGCAAAAGTCTTGCCGAATGGCACATTCGTGAAGAGTCCAGCATCCGTGCTAACCTACTTTACGATGGTTATGATGCGTTGCGTGATTGTGCAAAATAGTTCGACACTGCTCGCGGTGGCCGCCACAATAGCTACACGCTACTCTTTTGTGCGCCGTCAAAGTCCGATCAATCCGAACGAGCCGGAGCCACAAATAATTGATCATGTAACGCAACAGCTTAAAGTCTTCCCGGAAATCGCTATTTCGATTGCGTATCAACTCGCCGCAAAGTCTTTGTGGTCATTGTATTATGAAACCTACGCAGACATAGAGCGTGGCGATTACACACGGCTGCCAGAATTGCACAACCTGTCATGTGCGCTTAAAGCGCTCTGCGCTGCCGACTCAAATGTGGGCGCCGAACGTCTACGACTCGCCTGTGGCGGCCACGGTTACTTGACCTCAGCCAACTTGCATCGCATCGTCGCAGCCGCAGCGGCCGCTTGCACGTATGAGGGCGAGAATACGGTGCTGTTGCTGCAAGTCGGACGTTTTCTAATAAAGTCCTGGAGCGCTGCTATCGCGGGCAAACCGCTTACACCAACAGCGAGTTATTTGGCAGGGCCAGCGCAAGGCAAAGCTTTTGGTCCGTGGACAGGTGATTGGGCGAATATTGTTGCGACGCTACAGTATGCGGCTGCAAAGTGAGTTTACGAAACGCGGGCAGTTGAGTGCCAAAGAAAATTAATTTGCTTTCTCCAATTGCAGTAAGGTGCGCTTGGCCTATGAGAATTTAGCGCAGCGACTAAAGCAAGGCCAATCTGAAGGAGAAGCGGCCAATAATACCGGCATTGAGCTAACGCAAGCCGCTGAGGTGAGTACACTCAGGGAACTTAATAACTTCACCTGAAAATGTTTTTTTTTTTAATCCACATCTCATCTTTCAAAAGCTACATGGTCGTTCCTTTGTCGCTGCCACGTTTCTAGCTCATGTCACCGGTTCCGAAGCCGCTGAACGTTCTGCTGCTTTGAACAGAGTGCTGCAGCGTCTCTTGGAACTCTACTTGGTGCATACAACGCTGCGCCATTTGAGTGATATACTGCAGGTGGTTTCCAAGTTTCATTCCCTCCATTATCATCAAGTAAATATCTTTATTTTTCTTAACAGTGCATCAGCTTCAGTGACGTTGAATTGCGCTCACTTCAAACTCGCCTAGAGACCGCTTTGAAGCAGTTGCGACCCGATGCTGTGCCGATAGTTGATGGTTTCGATTTTCCTGATCGCTTGCTGAGCTCAACTTTGGGCTCGTATGATGGTAATGTTTATGAGCGTATGTTTGATTTGGCTAAACAGAGTCCCTTGAATCAGCAGTCAGTGCCGAAGTCATTCCATACAGTGCTTAAGCCTTTTCTAAAGTCGAATTTATAAAGCTACTGTACTTTTAGTTAAAATGTTTGCTAATTTTCAATACCGGCTTGTATTGTGGGGTTTAGGATGGCAATTTTTATGGAAACATTTTTTTTTCCAATAAATTATGTAGCTCAAAAAGAAAGCTATGCTCTTGATTTACTTACTTTCTTGTGTTTGAAGCTTAATTTATGGTTAATCGGTAAAAATTCCAAGACGAATATAATAAGCTTTGGATTTTTTGCAGAAAGGTGTTTGCTGATGGGTTTTCTAAGCGTCTATTGTCCTCTGTCTTCACACTACTGGGGCTTGTCGGATAAACTGTTTAAGTAAAATATCAAGCATCTTTATTAAATTACATTCAGTTTATGTAGCACCTAAGTTTTTTATGTTACACCTCAATGAAGCAGAACTTAGGTAAAACATACCGACTGTAAATGATCCGAAAATTTTATGAGTTACCTTCGACAGCTTGCTCTCTCCCCCTCCGCCCTAAGAACAGCAACCGGAGCAAGTCGACTGCAACTCTCATGGAATGCCCCCTGATGTAACCAGAATATCGTCTACATGGTGAACCCTTTTTACGACCCCAACAGTGTCTTCTTCGAAGTCTAGCCGCCTTTGTGAAACTTAAAAATGCATGCGATATATTTTAACTATCCAAAATCAACCCCAACATCTGCCACACTCATTAGCCCACCCCTACCTCTCTGGTTCAACCATGAAGAGACACCAAGTTTTCTCGGCTCACCGTTAGTTTGTCTTGTCGATAACACTTAAGAGACTCACTGATAAAATTAAGCCTACAAAAGCTTTTTTTTGGGTTATTCGACTCGGCCGTCGATATGTAACCAGCTACGTCTTTGGTAATGAACCAGAACTCTTTTCGTCTGCAGATAGCTTCGCTTGGAACATGCTAACAAAGTTAGGTAGTCGAAATGAGGGAGAGTTATTGAGTATCTCGGAAAATAACTCTTTTTCGGTTCATCATAGAAGACTTTCCTGCGAAAGCATCTTTCGACAAAAGTTTCGTAAGAGTGGTTTTATCGAAATTTGTGTTTCAAAAAGTAAGGAGTTCTTTTTCTATATCTTCATAAATTTTCAACAAGTCTGCGAAAATTTAAGAGCAACCATTACGTCTATCTACCTCTAAGCCCGAAGAAGAAATAGCAACTGTGGATTGATATCTGCAATTTTTGTCACGTTATATCTGCCTGATCTTGTTTGAAAACAGTGCTCTAGTGGCACATGTTATCGAACAAATAGTGTACATAAATACACATATCATTGTGATTTGCGATATCTTAAATGGGCAGTTTATGAAAATAATGACTGATAAGACAAGGCAAATTAGACAAAACTTATGATGATTTCGTTTCTA
>NW_016174903.1:0-10509 GCF_001687245.7 Rhagoletis zephyria
GACAACTCTGGTTAAAAACACCTCTCTGGATTGAGTAAGTTATTATATGGCAATGAAAATTTGTATGGCGAAATATTTCAAATTCCGAATGAAAGCTCTATGTTCAAAGGACAAAATCTTCCAAACTTTTTTTATTCCGAGGTAAAAAGTTTTGTTTTTTTACTGAAAACGTGTTTAATATGACTAGGACTGTCAGTTACTGTCGAAATTCTACTGTTTTTCTAGTTTTTTAAGAGCCTTGGAGAGATTTTCTTACTTAGCACGTCGTTAAACTTATACGATACAAAATAACTTGCCGGAGAATATCCTGCTATGGTAGTAAAACGTGGCTATAATTTTTTATATATTTGAAGGTCCGATGCATTCCAGATTTTCGATAAATTATTATATAGCGATAACTTAATGAATTTAAAAAACACAAAAAAATCCGTTAACTCAAAAAAAATTCGATAACCCAACTAATTTCGATAATTTTGGATAAATTAGAGTTATATTATAGAGACCAGGTATGTATCTTGTGCTCCCTAGTGAAGAGCATAAAGTCCGTATTTTCAGGATTCACTCCCAGTCCTCACCTCTTACACCACAGGGATATTTTGTTGAGGTATCTGTGAATGAGATAACTATTATAACATCGTCCGCGTATGTAATTTTCTACGTTCCACAGGATTACTCTCCCCTAGGACATACCATTGACTGGGAACCTTTGAACTACTTTTTCACCTAATTCTGCGCTTATTTACCGTCCGATTAGAATTCTTCCAATAAACGAGGTTAGTGAATTGCTCACTCTCAGATTTTACAGGGATGATATAATCTCTGCAGGAAATACAGGCAGCTGGGAGGATTTAAAATTTTTTTCTTCGTTATGAAACCGTTAGTCACTATTGAATTCAATATTCTACGCAAAATTCAGCAATTATGGAGATACTGAAAAATCGATTAGACCAAAAGTGTTTTCGACGTGCCCATTTTAGCTTGTCCTAGTTGCTAAAATTTCAGCTATACGTAAAAGTATGCCAAGAATATTAGGACTCATTAAATTTGTGCTTTTTTCACAGCTGTGGCCCAATTAGGAATCGTTTTTTTTTTTTTTTTTTTTTTTTTTTTTGGGTAAACANAATGAAAATTTATTGTGGAAAAGCAACAATAATTTGAAAAAATGGTAGAAGTGATAGCTATTTCAATATCAAAATCAATATTTTCCGATCGGAAAACTCTGCTTCTCTTCTGGAGATTCCCTATAACAATAACAAATTTTTTATTTAACCATTTTTTCATAGTAGCTATATTTTATAGGTCAAAACCCCCACAAAATTCAATGGGGGGATAAATAAAAAGTCTTAAGTGTTAAAAAATGGTTAAATAATTAATTGGGTAATATCAAGGAAAGTATCCTGAAGATAACCAGAGTTTTCCGATCGAAAAATATTTATTATTAAAAATTCTATAGAATTTCTATGAAAAGCTCTTTTCCTCATATAACATACATGGAAAACTTTGAACGCTTTGAGCGACCTATAAATATTTTTTGATTTCAAAATAAAAAAATAGGATATATTTTTTCGATATAGATCAATCCTAGGGGGTGAGAGCATTAAAATGCCGACTTTACTTATTTTAAACCAACCTAATGTATACTCAGCTGCATAACTACATAATCTAAGTTTCAAATCTCTGCGGCTATGCGTTTTGTTTTGTTATGTGTACGTATGCACATACTTATGTACGCCTCACGCTGCCAGTCGCTTCAAGTGATCAGCGTTCAGTGATCATTTCCCATACAAGGTGTTAGTATCTATTTACTTAGCATTTAAATCACGTTTTTTTCCATAATTTACATTCACGTTTTGATTGTTCATACATACAAATGAATATTGTTATGCGTTTGTCTGCTTACTTATGCGTTTCGTTAGCTTATTTTTTCCCTTTTTTGTTATGTGTATCCCCCTATCTTTCCTCGTCTCTTTTGTATAGACTAGGGAATCAGGTATTAATTTAATGTTCACTGCATCACTGCCGGCATTGGATAGTATTTTATCTCTTCTTTTATTGCTTATTTTCAATATTCATATTTGTTATTGTGCATTTAAAAATTATTAAAAACGCGTTTGTGCATATGTATGCCTATATTTATGCCTAGATAGTTATGTTCGTTGTCATTACAAGAAATACTAAATGACACTGGCGCTCGTCGTTATACAGGGCTGAGAATATATTCTGCTTACTGATTGCTTTCCTTAAAAGTCGACTAAAATTCACTGGTGTGAGTGACCTGATTGACATTGTGTAAATGGCAGTTAGTCGAGATAGGTCTCTCCTCTTCAGTTTGATGAGAAATACAGTTCGTTTAGCGCAGTAGGTGGGCCACAGACTCCTGCAGACCCTAAAGGATTGTAGGTATTTTCACCTATGTTATATTGCCGACCTTTTTCCAGAGCTGAGAGATGCGGCTCTTGATATACATAGCTCAGAGGCACAATGACCTCCACTGCCTCTGAGACATCCCGAGCTGACCCATACCTGGCAAGCTCTTTGAAAGAGTAAAATATATGTCCAAGCTCGTACCCACGCTCTATCCAAAATCTAAGTTCCCTCAGCCTCAGGGCATTCTGTAAAGCATTTCCCTTAATAAAAAGATCAATCGGTAGCCTAAGAATGATATCTAATCGTAATGCAGGCTGACCTTTGTACCCTGCCTAATATTGTGTGTATATAGTTCATCTCTACAGCTTTCCATCAAACCGTCGAACTGTATGTAATAATTGGGCGAATCACCGCTTTGTACATTCATAGCATAAGATCAGGACGTAGGCCCCACTTCTTGCCCAGTATTATCTTGCAGGAATACAGAGAACCATAGGCTGTTTTTACTCGATGCTCTTTGTTCGTTTTCGAGTTTAATTTCGTTGTGTTAATGGCCTCCAAATATTTGGGACTTCGAGGAAATCAACGTTGAGCTTGCAGCTATCTGCAAAAGAATCTAATTCCCCTAGTGCTCTTGCAAGCATTCCGCCTATCACATTTATGCACAATCCGTATACCATAATCATTACATATATCGTCTGCGTAGGTGACAGCTATAATCTCTTCGGTTTTGAGTTTTAGAAGAATGTTGTGTAGTACGCAAAGCTACAGCAGGGGAGGAAGAACTCCCTTTGGCGAAGGTCCCCCGTTTTGGATAACCATTACAAAAATCTGCGGAGTTACGCGATGGAGTACATCCTGGATGAGACGGGAGTGTTCATGCCTCTTCACTCTACTCGGCGGAGCCGAACCTGGATCATTTGCTTACAAACGGTATAAGTGGATGATTTTTCCAGACGAAAAGGAAAAGTCGCAGTCTGGTGGCTTTGATCTATAGGGCCTTCCCCAATGTCTTCTCGAAATGAGACTATGATACTCGAAAAAGTGTTTCCGCAGTCGAGCTTGGCGGGACTTCGTGCGGTGAAGGGCGATGCCACTTTTCTGTACATGAAACGAAAACAGGGATGAAACAAGATGGCACAGCCAAAGCTGGTTTCTTGTGCCGTGGATACTTTGTTTTCAACCGGGGGTGAGTCAAGATAAAGCCATTTTAGCCATGATTTCGACGGTCTCCTGCTTGGCGAAAAGCTCATCTGTTGCGGGGACTCGTGCTGTGACTGTAACCCAAATACACCTGCAGTATTTTGCAGTAGCTACTAATCTTTTAAGTAGACGGCAGACCATGCTGCTAGAGAAACCTCACCTAGGAACAATACAGGGGCACACTTGCGCGGAGTTAACATCCTATTTGACGAAAACTCGGTTCGACCGAGGGCTTGCTTGTCTCATAGTGTTGTCCCACTTTACGGTTAATAAAATTGTGCAATTCTGCTGGCATAACTTTACTGCCGCAAGACTGAGCTCCAGGGGTAAGAATGGATGAAAATACCTTGTACACTTGTACCTACACTTAATAGAGAGGGCAAATAAATTATGGACGGAGGAACCCGCGAGCCCGACAAATCTGGCTCAACTTCGACCCACTCATTGGTGTAGAACGGTCTCTACTTGATAGAAAGTCATGCTAATAGAATGGGACTGCCGCAGCTGTCGCGACGAAGAAAAAATTTAAAACGATTGGAACATTGTCTCGGTCACTGACCTGCCCTATCGGGTGCTTGATAGAATACGCTCATTTCACCCTCACCTCTTTTGGCTGTATGGCGGAACTAAGCGCAGCAGGCACTCATGATTTCTCGTATTTTATTAACCAAGTCTTTCTACTTTTAGGTGAGCGGACGGGGGAAATACGAACTCTTCAATGTTACCAAACTAGGCGTATTTGGCCTAGCTTTGCCTCTCTCTTCCTGTCGATGTAGGCAGCCGCTTCAACCTAATCTAAGCAATATTTCACAATCGTGAAGACTAGTTGAAGTAGTTTTTATATCTAAAATCGGTTTGCAAGACGCAAAATCTTCAGGTCTATTAGGATGATGTGCTTCAGGGAGAGATTCGCTTTAGTTACGCATTCGTTGGGTGGCGATTTCATCATCATCTGTCATACCCGTACTTATTTTTATGGAGCTGACGAAGTATGCGAAGTATGTGTGTATGTACATAGAAATTTTTTCTCGTGGTAATATTCAAACTATGCGGCCTGCGTGCGCGTGGCTTCTGAGTTCACATCACAAAAGAATTCTACTTTTTTATAAGCGTGTTCGTATTGTGAATTTAGATATTCTGGTTTGCATATGGCGGCAAGCCTCCATGTTTTTGGGTAATTGGGTACATTCGGATATGAGCAGAATAAATTTTTTTCTGTAAAACTATTTCAAGGCGTGTGCAATTCAGTACGCTTTTTGTCGCATAAAGGCAGCTTTAAGATGATGTCTATGCTCGTTCGTCTACATACAAATTTGTGCTAACTAAATAGCTGTGGTCTAAAACTTTTCACAATTGAAATATTCACTCTGTACGCACATGTTTAGCACACATAATGAGACAGGCAGGCGTATTCCTTACTTAACAATGGGTATACAAGCTTATATGTATTCATTTACGTATGGAGATACTCATATAGTGCCATATTTGCTCATGCTTGTGGCATCCATCAAGGGAGATTGCCAAGCCTAATCCACACAGCCTTTTCTTATGCTAATCCCATAGCCTTTTGGCGCCAAATGGTAGTTCGGAATTCTTGTATGGTCTTCGATGCTCGTAAAACATCTTACTGGCATACGTACGTGTTTGCTGTTTTCTCATATCTTCTTCTTAAATTTATTTTTCAAATTTTAAATTAATATTTCACACCTTCCTTGCCAACACACGAGCCCAGCAAGTAAGTAGGATGTCATTCAGGTAAGGCGTTATGGGGGCAGTTCTTATGACGCACCGCGTGGGTTTCACTGCTGCTTTGCAGGCAATAAAATTGATGTGTGTTATACATGCACATTAGGGTGGTCAAAAAGAAAGTAAAATCGGAATTTTAATACTCTCACCATCTACGATTGTTTTGCATACATACATGTGTCGAAAAAATATACCCATATTTTATTATTTTGAAATCAAAAAAATATTTAGTGGTCGCGGAAAGCGCTCAAAGTTTTCTATGTATTTTATATGGGAAAAAGCACTTTTCGTGGAAATGGCATAATGGCATAGAATTCGCGAAAATCAATATTTTTCGATCGGAAAGCTCTGGCTCTCTTCAGGAGACTTCCTGTAATAATACCCAATTGTTTATTTGACCATTTTTTTAATACTAAAGATTTTTTATTGGTTCCCCATTGCCTTTTCTGGGGTTTTTGGCGAACCTATAATATATAGTTGCTATGAAAAAATGGTTAAGTAAAGAATTGGGTATTATGAGTGGGAGTCTCCTGAAGAAAAACAGAGTTTTCCGACCGAAAAATATTGATTTCAAGAATTCCATACCATTTCTACAAAAAGTTCTTTTTCCCCTACATGGAAAACTTTGAGCGCTTTGCGCGATCTATTATTATTATTATTATTATTCAAAATAAAAAAATTGGGGTATACAATTTCGATATAGAATAATTCTAGGCGGTGAGAGCATTAAAATTCCGACTTTACTTTTTCACATGCATGTATGGACCACCCTAATGTGTATACATACATACATATATATGTATGTAGATGGCTGTGCACTCAGGCATATACCAGAATTAATATCTGCACATTTACGGCCAAGTTAAGAGGATCGAATGCAGTTAAGGTGTGCACATTTCATGCGAATTTGGGGTTTCCTCCTTTTCTTGTTGTCAAACTGCTTCCTCTTCCACTCACTGCTTTCGTTATTGTGCTCTCGTATTAATTCTTCTTCCATTACATTTCATGTGCATAAAGATTTATTGTGATCGCATAAATGTATGCAAATACATATGCATTCTTATACCTTAGGGTGGTTCAAAAACAGACAGGAAAATTTACTTTTTGAATTTTTCTGCTGGCCCCCCGCAGAATTATAGAAAATTTAAAGAAAAAATCCCGAATAAAAATCGGTTCAAAACTGGCACTTGCTGTTCATAATCATAGGAGCCTTAATTTTTAACTCAATTTGATTAACTTTTTTTCGATTTACCGATTTTCGAATTTTCATTTTTTAAATTTTTTAATGCAAAGTGCAGCAGAAGTAGCAATTTTGATGAAAATTGTTACATAATATAAAAAAACATAATGGTACCTAATAAAAACTATTTGAAAACAATTGTGGGATTCTCCCAAAACAAAAAAAAATTAAACTTGTATTATTGTATTAAAATTAAATAATCTATAAAACTGCATACACAAGATTTTTCTGAAAACTTAAGTAAAAAATTAATTTTGGTAATTTTTTTTTATAACATAAAACTTTTCTTGTGATTTTTTTTTGTTTTGGTAAACCGTAACATTTTTTTCAAGTTTTTTTTATGTAACAATTATCAACTGAAACAGGAAAATCGATTTTCTTCAAAACGGCTACTTTGAATTATGAACATTAAATTCCAGTTTTAAACCACTGCGCGACGGTGCTTTCCAGTTTTGGAAAAAGTGGTGGAAAAATTATAGCCGCACCACATATTAACAAGTTTTCACATTTTAATTTTTTTGTTATATAGTTTTAGTTATTTTTTTATGAACATATAGTTAATTATTTAACCAAAACCGAGTGAATACAAGTTTGAAACTTTGTGGAATAAAAAAAAAGTGCTACAAACTTTCGTATATTTGATATATGTACTTTTTTATGCGTCTTTCTCATCTTCTGGTACAATCATCGGACCAACGTTACACTGCCATTTCATGTTTATGAAAGTTATAAAAGTACGAGTCTCCTTATTTTCGATATTTTTCATTCCTGCGGGGTGGCTGGAAAAAGAATTTTGGCCTTCTAATGTACCTACATCTATATGTAGATATGTAAGTTTTTAAGCTCAAGTAATTTAATTTTGCCAAATTTTTGCTACATTGTTCTGCATCATTGCCAACTTACATAAGTGCACTTTTTCATACTGCTTTCTGCGAAGAGCTTATTTTATTTTAACTATAGATGAATAAAAATTGAACGTATTTTTACGCAACCCCCATGCAATGGTTTTATCATGTGTTCCATCATATTTTGCTGTTTATATAGTATAAGTATATTAGAACGTATTTATGTGCATGGGTGTTTATATGTCAAGAGCCTTGAAACCGTCAACAGCTTTTTCAGAGAACAATGACTTGTTTTTTTTTTCATACATACAATTTTACTCGCACACCTGCATTCACTCTCTATAGGCTTGCAAGCTTTGACAACTTAGTTTAGAATTTGTTTATACACACATATTTTATATCATTAATTTTCGTGTTTAAATTTCCATTACTTACTAAGTAGTATGAACACCAAATAACTAATGAATATGTGCCAGGACTTGCTTTTGGTAAAGCTAATTAATTACATTGTGTGGCAGTGGAAATATACATACATACTTTTCGCAATACTTACATCAAATTTAACACAGAGTACGGCTTCTATGCTCGTCGACGGGGCGCTAACCAACAAACCCACCAAATCTGTGGATAAAATTCTAAATCTACCACCGATGGATCCCTACGCCAAACTTATGGCTTGCTGTAACGCGGTCAGGGTTATTACGATGCAGCTGTGGAGAGACCACACGCATAGGTCCTTGAAACCACAAAATCTCCATGAGAATTCCAAAGGGGAACAAATGGGGCCATAGACTTAGACGCTGGGTCGAGGGCCATATACGTAGGTATACAAATAGTTCTAAGCTTAACGAAAGTGGGTAGCGGGACTGACTCTGACGAACTTGCGCAAAATCTCAGTTTCCGCTTACTGGACCATTGTAGCGTCATTCAGGCAGAGCTAAACGACGTAATGGAGGCCCCTCGGCGGCTCATAACTTCCACCCATCGCTATTTACTCTGACAGTCAGGCAGCTATAAAATCTTTAAAATCTCATGGAACAACGTCTACAGCAGCCATTAAATGCAGAAAGATTCTAAGTCTGCTGGTATCAAAATACCCCTTGGGTATGGGTCCCCGGACATAATGGTATTCCTTACAACTGCATATCCGAAGTAAATTCTGCCCATTATGCGGGCATACCTCTAGCCTCATGCAAACACAGATTAAAAGCTGAACTCTTTCGTTTGACATTCACATTTTAATATTTCGTATAACTTGTCTATTTGATTTTTAAACATGTGGCAATCCTGCTATATACAAATAACAAACAAAGCCTTTTAAAACTCATTCCCATTGATATCCATCTCTCAAAAATTCATTTAAATTGTTAAATAATTTAATTTTAATTTGTTAAAACAGTGGCAACCTTCAATTAGCTGATGAAATAACGTAAATTTCACTTTGAAACACGTGGCAAGCCTCCAAAATAAAGTTCAAAAATAGAGCCTTTTAAACACAACCCAGACATATCTGGCCAATGGCGAATTTTCCCTAAAAATACGAAAGCGAATGTGAAGATTAAGGCGAATACGTAGATAGCGAGTAAAACGTAGACAAATACGAAGAAGAATATTAAGGAGGCGACTAAACCGAATATTAAGCCGAATGCGAATTTTAATAAAAAATTCTGCAGTATGAAACGATCTAGACATCAATCAAAGAAAGTTTCACTTCTGTATGTAGTTTGGCCCCGGCGAACTCATTTATTTTAATTTATTTTTTCGTTATGTTGTGTTTCTGTTTCAGTTTTACAAAAAAATATCTGTATCGGGGTATTCACACCTGCCAGGTTTAAAAGGTTAACTGGTTAAAAATTATTGTTCGATGATGTGAATGCCGCTAAACTAATGCAAATTAATTAAATAATTAAAATGAAAATTCATAGGCATTTTGTAGTTCCGAAGCTGGAGTTTGCCAGTTATTAGCTTTATACGCTGCAAGATACTCGAAGTGCTATGTTTGAAAAGAATCTTCGGGGCGCTTTAAAAAAATCTCGAAAAACGATCGAATTTCGACAGCAAATGGCACTCGTAGTATTTTATTGTTGTACTAGTTGTCATAACAGATGGACGTAAAAATAGAACGGGAGTATAATTTTAGCAAAATATGAGTAATTAATTGGCTAAAACGTGCTTACAAAACACTAACAATTGAAAATTGATTGCCTTAAAAATTAAGTTGATAATTTTCACCATCTTTAATCCGGACATCCCAGTAGTCCGCACGGCCCCATGATTCTGGCTGTGTGGATTACCGAGAGAGCACCATATTTCAATAACCTTGCCTTAATTCCAGTTGAATTTAATTTTTTAAATAGATGGCAACTCTCAGGTACTTAAGAAATAAAGGTCTTTTAAAATCATTTCGATTGCTACCCGCATTGTAATAATTGATTGAATTTTTTAAATAATTTGAATTAAATTTTATTAAAGGTTGCAACTCTTTTCCCATAAACCCTTAAAGAACCGAAAGGTTTCGAAAAAATCCCAGCAATTTCAAATAACCCAAAAAAGCCACGAAAGCCCCGTTTGTACTAAAAAGTTCGTGAACAGTTGCGACATTGCAGTTAAACCTTTTTGTTTGTTTGTTTGTTTTGTTTGATATGGCCATGTTTTTTGTTATCGCAACACTACCAGCAACACGTTGAAGTTATAAAAATATCGCTCAAAACACTTACGCACAACTTAAATGAACAATTCACTAATTCACAATCAATAAAAGGCGCACAGTACTCACGTATAATTTAATTTTGAAAAAAACAAAGAAAATCGAAAGGTGTTTTATTTGTTTTTTCAACTTTTTGGGAGCGGACGACGACACAGAATAAATGCCGTCGATTACGTCGAGCCCCCCGTTTGAGAGACAGGAGGTATGTTGGTACAGACAGTGACGAAAGTCTTTGAAGCAAACGCACACATTTGAAGAGTAAACGGTGGGATGCTAATTTTAAGTTCTGAAATAAAAATATTTAAATTGTTTAATATACTTGAACTTTTTCTCTTATACTTTTAAACACTCTCCGCCTTCGCTCTCGTTTGATAACAACCTTTCGTTTCTCTTTTTTTTTT
>NW_016174904.1:0-10508 GCF_001687245.7 Rhagoletis zephyria
TATGGTGGATATAGGTTGTAGTGACTCGATCTTCGCCATTTTCACTGAATTCTTTTGATAATAAGTGACAACAGTGCAAAATTTAATGTGTCTAGCTACTTAAATGGAGGAGTTATAACGAAAAATCTTATATCTAAACAATCAGTTGTATGGGAGCTATATGTTATAGTGGNCAAATTTGATCCGGATATCTCGAAAACTGAGAGACTAGATTGCATACAAACAGACAGACAGACGGACAGACGGACAGACAGACATGGCTAAATCGACTCAGCTCGCCGTTCTGATCATTTAAGTATACATTTTAATGGGTCTATCTCTTCTTATTCTGGTACTTACAAACATCGGACCAAAGTTATAATACCATTTCATGCTCATGAAAGGTATAAAAAAGGTACAATAAACAATTGCGTATTTTCTATTGAACGCGTCCAAAAACGAAACAGAGTTTCCCGATCGAAAAATATTGATTTTCGAGAACTCTATACTATTTCTACGAAAAACTGTTTTTTTTTCATATAAAATACCCGCACGGCACGGGTATAGAACAATAAATACTAGATGGCGAGAGCATCAAAATTTGGACTTTACTTTTTTCACATGCAGTTGCGGATCACCCTAATGTACATATATGTTTATGTATGTATGTACGTTAGTATGTAAATGTAATCAAATCTAGCATATTCACTTTCGTGTAAAATTCACAATTTAACAAATCAAAGCTCGTGAGTGGTGAGAACACTGAGTTAAGCTTTATTGGATTTTATTTTGTTCATAGAAATTACGATTTTTTGCAAATTTATCTTTTATTGAAACTTCAATACAAGTTCGGTAGTTAGAACATAAAAACATAAATTTAAATTTTAAATTTTCCAGTGACTTAAAAAATGTATGTATCTATGCAGTAAATATGGGTCATTCCACGCCAAATCGGACACCATTTGCATCTCCGTTTTTGCATAATTTTTTATGTTATAGTGCCAATTATGATGTTCTTCCTAGCCGTTTTCGAGATGTTGACATTTGAGAATAAGAAATTTTCTTTTTTTTTAATGCCCATAACTTTTTGAAATTTTTCTTTTCCAAACACTTTGGAATATAAAGTCGAAAGCCAATCTTACTCATTACACAAAAAAAATATTTCTAATACTTAATTTTTTTTATTAAAAAAGTATCAATATTTTTTTAAAAACGGTGACACTTTTACCTGAAAAGTTTTTGCTCATCAGGGAGTTCACCCCCCACCTACATTCTCCTTAAGTTTGGCATGGTACTTCTTGGACACCCTGTATATCGAGAGCTTCAATACCCTCTATCTGCACTTTTCACAAAAATTTGATTTTGATATAAAAATCCCGGTGATATTAATGCTGACTTTTATAACGCTTGATAGGAGAATTTACTATTCAAGTGCAAAGTCAGAATTAACACCAGTGATGGCAGGTAAGTCCCAGATGGGATCTAACCTCACAAAATAACTTTTGTAGAAATAGCAGATAGAAAGTGTTGAATACAAGCCCTCAATATGATACATATTTATTATAGAAATAAGTTTTTAAAATTTTTTCGATTTTATGATCCAGAAGTGTTTTGAAAACGAAAAATTAAAAAAAAAAATTTTTAATCGGGCAATTTTTCGCAAAGTTGCGGGCATTTGAAAATGTTAATTTTTTAAGTCGATATCTTGAATACTATTGGACAAAAAAACTTGAAAAAAATCATAACAAAAAAATTATGAAAAAAATCGGAGATGCTAAAACCAAATGGTGTCCAATTTGGCGTGGAATGCCACATTTACATAAAAAAAAAATTTACATCTATTTAAAGGACCACCAAAAGTTCGCTTGCAGCGTTTTCCCCACACTTCACCAAAAAATTAAAAAGCGAAAACTGCAGTGGAGGCCTCTTGTTGTACTACATAACATAAAGAAGGAAAAATTAAGCTCATACCTATTTATGTATGTATGTACGCGTCCACTACATACTCACTCGTATTTTGTATTTAAAACACGCGTATTTCGTACAGCCAGCCTTTGTTTGCTCATTTGCAACAAGGCTACAGGGATCACGCATCGCTCCGCCAAACAGGCTGCAATGCATGGCAACGCTTCTCACGCTTGTACTGAATTTGTTTATTTATTTTGTTGCTGCCTTAACGCGTATCCATGTCAATGGTCCCTATCTGCTTACGTACACATCTAGCTGTTTTTGTTTAAATGCGCAGAGGAGGTGTGTATATTCAAATGGCATTAGCATTGAGTTGACAGTTGGCCCTTAGTTTGGGGTGTTCCTACATCCATCTCATCTACATATTCATTATATGTAGGTATGCAGCATGTGTATTAGTTAGTTGTATGCAACACGCGTAAAACGGTACGGTCACAAAAATTAGACTTCCTTTCAATGACGCGAATGGTGGCGGTGCGGCAGGCATGACGACCAACAGTTCATAGAAAGCAGGTCCAAAGTGTTGTCAACATCAGCTTTAGCAACTTGTAATGAGATGCTAATTTTTCTGTGTTGTCGCGCGTAATTGTATTACCAGCTATGTACCCGCGCTGTGGTGCCGCTTTGTTGCTATTATTCATTACATTGTGACCCTGCCATGCCATGCCATTCATTTGACTACTTTTACTCTCATGTCAACGCAACATACACACATCGCCACAAAAAAAACAGGTTCTTTGTTGATTAGCACATAAACAACATGCGTTTCACTTGGTCCAATGATTAGCCTTGCCAGTGAGTTGGTGAACTTTGCTTTTGCAAGTGTGAGTGGCCTATGCGTACATATGTATGTACCAATCGAACAAAAGTTGCCGACATCCGGTTGTATTTGATATCGCACCCATTTCCTGTAATCAAAACAGACACTGTAATGAAATTACTATGCTAATGTCAATACGATTTTGTATTGAAATGCCTGGTTCTTGGCATCTGCCAATTTCTTCAGAAGCTTTAATACAGATTTCTCCAATTTTTTACATAATTATTGTTGCTAGTTTTTTAGCCAAAGTAATTTCTCTTTGGAAGCATGGTTTTCTGGGAAAAAAAAATCTTAATAATGAGACTCTTAATGCCGTTCCACACGCTCCGATTTCCGGTTAACTGGTAGTCGGATCGCCGACTCGAAACGAATACGAACTTATGGGGCTCTCATACAATCCGTCGGCCGGTTTTACAATTATATACTATCATGTATGTAAACGACCTTACTGTGGAAGCTGTGAACTTAATATCGATTATTTACTAAAAAAAAATGTGTATGAACTTCCATTCTCAATCCCCATTTTTCGTACCTGCGAATTTTTATTTATGGTGAAGTTTTCCTGGAAGTATGCAACATCAAATGATTAAGCCAGTCTCGTCCTTGCTTATCATTTCTCACAACTGCCACATGGTTGTACTTCTCAATCTGCTTTAAGTGGCAAGATTATTATACCACTAGCATATTTCAATGATAGTTAAAGCTTTTCTTTTAAGACTACAATTCGTTTCTTGAAACTCCCAGACGTTCCGAATCTTCTAGTTTATGTTGGCTTTTCGCTAAATGTAGATTGCCGCCGTTACAATTCCAGCTGAGCCCTTAAACTCAGCTTAAGCAAGGTTAATTTGGTGGGACGTACATGGAATGTTCCGTACTACCACTCGTAAACACAGTTGCCCATGCTGAGTGCCTTCTGTGAGAGTGAGATATTGAGGTGGTCCTAGAACTCCACTTCCCAGTTTTCTGCCAAACTGATTAAGAGGCGTCATCCCAGATTTTTGAGTCACCTCGACCGCAGTCCCGAACATCGTCATAGAAGGTGGTCAATTAGTTCCTCTTAACTTTCATGGCAACAACCTCTGTAGAGAGATATCCGCCATCACTTGAACACCGCTGCAATAAAAGAATGCCCAATTGAGAGCTTCGAACATTTCCTTTGCGCATGCCTGGCTAGACTTGTAGACTTGTAGGACCCAAGCTAGATGAAAATCTGCAAACTAACTGGTTATATTTCTGAGTAAACGATCCTAATCAATCGTTTAGCCAACTAAACGGTATCTCAATGGGCCTCCTCAGGCTGAAGTGTGACTCTATCCGGAATTTGGATAAATGCAGCCAGAAGCCCAGGCTTAACCGAAAAGCTTAATTAGGAAAACAAGCTTTTCAAAGCAACAGTTTCTTGTGAGTACCTTGTAAAATAAATTCGTTTTAAGATTTGGGTTGCATATTAAATCCACATAATCTCGTTTTCGGAAAAATCAATCACCCTAATATCTACACTTTCACATATTTATGTAGGTATGTAAGTAGATACATATGTTCATACAGACAAAGCCAAAGTGACGTCACTGCAAAGTTGAATAGCGCACAAATTAATGCTAATTAAATGCACTGAAAAGTTCTCGCTATTACTACATACGAAATTGCCATTTTATTTGGATGTGTGCGTGCGCACCTAACACACCACTTCTCGCTTCCGCACTTCCCTTTTTATAACAGTTATACACTTTGACATTTTCAACTTACTTTTACTGCAGGTGCAGGTGCGCCCATTGTGGTGATTTCTCCGTTTTACATTACGACCTTTTAATGCCACTGTTAATTACCTGTCACCGTAACTCGGTTAAAACTGTTGCCTAATTAAATACTTAAAATGTTGTAAATAGTTATAGTACATAAGTGAAAGCGTTGAAATTTTACAGGTCTGAAAAAAAATCACGTATTAAGTAAATATATATGCATTCAGATATGTGTGTATGTAAATATGGAATTTTTACTTTGTAAAATATGTAAATAAATTTTTGTTGGTATAAAATGGCCAGTTAAAAGAAACTTCCCTTCAGACCATTTTTTCCGAGTATTCTGCATTGTACAGAAATTTTAAGGCATTCGTTAAGATTTAATTCGATTTTTTGCCGAATTTTCTAAAATGAAATACATTACGCACACTTCTATTCTTTTACGAAATTTCGGAAGAAAATCTGTGAAGCAACGAAAATAATGGTGCTATGTGAAGAATATATTTCAGAATTTTTCCAGAATTTTCTTTATTTTTCGTAAAGAAATTTCTTTACGAGTTCGTGTCGACCACTTCATATAATTTTCTTTGAAAATTCGTAAAAAGAATCGTTACGGAAATGAGATACTCCTAACGATTTCCTTAAGATTTCGGGAACTTTGGTTTGCAGGGTTATTTGTAGATAGTAATAAAAACTGGATCATATACGAATCAGAGGATACGACCTTTATTCAAAGATTTCGTACTTTGTTGGACTTATCGGAATTTCGGTGCTTCTTTTGGACTTGGAAATTTTTCTTTCCGTTGAATATAAACGCGAACAGAAAAAACAAGTACCCCTATACTTTTCTAAATATGTAATGCATTTTACATTTTTCCAGCCTCCTGGTTCAAAATATGATTTTTCTTAGGTAGTGGACTTAGTAACATTTCACTCTAAGCTAGCGATATACGACAATAACATTCTCAAAAGCTCAGTGCCAAAGAGGTATGAGGCTACACAAAGGTTGACTAAACCGGTATTGACTCCGCGGAAGATAATTTTATGTGTTGGGTGCGATTGGAAGAGAATTCCTGAAATTCCACCACCTGGTCTAGCGATCTGCTTGGATGGGCAGTTTTGATACATTCACCACAAAGCCCGCGGATTTCATTCTCATGCTCAGGGGTCTACAGAACTCCATAAATGGCATGCAGTTGCCTTCAAAAAAGGTCTTCGAAAATTACTTCATTCATCTTTTTCACCGGAAGAAACAAAATACATGTCCACTTAAGTACTTTTATCTTAAAAGTACCAGTTTAGGTACTAAATACGCAAATACTCGTACTTAGTATTTGGAGATATCTAAATACTCAATAAAAAAAACCTCGGTATTTAGGAGTTTCGATCTGACTAAGTAAAAAAATTAAAATATTTAGCAGACGCTAAATACAATCATCTGAAGTACTGAGGTACTTTGGAGATGCATTATACTCCCACTAAGGTAATAAAGTATTTAGTACGAATAGATAGATAAATAATTACAAACTAAATACCTTAAAGCAATTAAAGCACCTCAACTCAACTTACCTACCTTCACCTCACCTCACCCCCACTCACCTTAACTCACTTCACTACAACTTACCTTAACTCACATCGCCTCAACTCAACTCACCTTAACTCATCTCAGCTTACCTCAACTCACCCCACCCCAATCCTGAAATAATCCAAAAAATCCTGAGAATCCCTGAGTAGTATCTAGAATCTCGAAGTAGCTGAGAAAATTCCGAAATAGCCCCGAGAGTCCCGAAGATTCTCAAAAATGGTTTCGAAAGTCTAGGAAATCCTTAAAGTTCCGAGGTAGTCTCGAAAAGCCCGATGCAGAGGCGAAAATCGCGAAATAGTTTGGAAAATCCCGAAGTTGTCTCTACAATCCCAAACTATTTTGAAAATACTTGGAGGGTAGCCCAAAAGCCTGCGTACATTTTGGCTATTACTAGGCGCATGTATACTTCTACCTCTCCACCTATTTTCAACCACGTTGGCCTTGAGGTTATGCTTTGAAAACCAAAGGGCCGTACATTAAAAACAGTCTGAGTTTTTGTAGGGCAGCTTCCATAAAGTACACCCGAGCAGTCTTTGAAATTTGGTAAGTAGATTTCCCATGCTGTTGATGGATAGCTGACAGCTCTATGTGGCATACTCCAAGTCTTATCAAAGACCTCTTTACTTTGCGAAAAAAATGTTAAGGCTGTGGAGATCTTCTGGTCATTGTTAGGCTCCCGCAAAAGTTTATAATATACATCTAAAGATTTCACTTTGGAAGAAATCTTAGTAGTGACTTTCTGAAATGTAACGACAATAAGACCGTTCTCCTTTTAGTGAAGAACATAAAGATGGGTTGGCATAGGTTAGGGTTGGTTTTTAGTTGTGCAGGCAGCTCTGAAAAGAGTTCACTTGGAGGCCAAAAATGTCCAGAGGATTTTCCCATGCCGATCGCGACATGTCTCTAAAGCATCCTGGTTTTCCAGCGAATCATAGCAGACCATACAAAGGAGTTCACCTAAAATGTTAAGGCTGTCGAGGTCCCGCAGAAATTTGAGGCGCTTTCACCGGAATTCAGGGTCCACGCAAAGGTGTAGGACGGATTCTGTCGTTTCTTCATCTGCAGCTTCTGCAGAAGTCATTATAAAGGGCTTCCATCCTGGCGGCCATCCGATCAATGGCCTATTATCCCATCAGCATTCCTGTGAGAAGCCTAACGTTTTGATTTGAGAACCTTCACAAACTCCGTGTTCTTCGTTCATCGAGCCGTGCAAATTATTCCAACTGCTATTTCTGGCGCTGGTTACCTTCTCAACTTTTGAGACAGGAATTGCTCATGAGGTTTAATGGCTGGATTCCCCTAACCCTACTTCAGATCCCTTTCTAGCACACTCTTCTGCTTCCTTATTTCCCGAAATACCACTATGTCCTGTGGCCCAGTAAATATTGAGTTTGTGTTGTTGAAGAGCTTGTAGAGATTTTCAGCATTTCTTAACGCATATCGAATTAGTCGTCGCATGACCACTGTTAATGCTGGCTAGGTTAGTGTCACGTAAATTTTAAAGTCAATACTTTCAATGCCCGAGAATTCCTCGGGGTTTGACAGGAAATTCGAGCCAAAATGTTTTTGCCTTAGCCTCTCGAAGAGTGGGCAGCTTAGTAGAAGTTCTTCCACCTTGTCATCCTTCAGACAGCTGTGACAAATTGGATCAGGTAAGATTCAATGCCAGCGATCCTTACTAAAAGTAAGAGTTAGAGCTTTGCAAGCCCAAGCAGCTGCTTCGCGTGCACACGATCGACCTATTCTCGCCTATCTGTTCAAGAATAAACCAAAGGTGGTCTGGGGTGCCCGCCGCATTCAGGATTGGGAAATCGGTGAGAAATATTGTAATTTCAAGGCAAATTTACTGCACTTCTAGCAAGTAAATACTTTTCCTCTCAAAGACGTTACATTGGGTTTACACGCGGCGCTTCTTCCGACTTACCCATCTGTCTGCTGGAATTTTAAAAGGCATAAGTTTTCAAATCCGCGATATTATCCTTAACATGGTAAGGAACTGCTTATGCTTACGTGGCTGCTGAACAAAAATTGCTAACAAATAAAAGCTTCAATAAACTTACTTACTTGCTGCTGCTTAGCCAAACGCAATTCATTAAAGGTAAAGTGAATAACTTTTCGGCAGAATCAAGATTTACTCTCTGAACAGCAAACTTAAGCTGTTGGCGACACCAAGCAGGATGAAAGAAGTATACGAATTTCCAATGTCTTCACCAACAGCGGAAATTGCAAAGTATCACAGCTGATCACAGAGCAAGTCGCAAGCAGGCACAAAGAGAAATAAGATCTAACAAAAGCAACTAACAAAGCAATGTAGAACTGAAGAGTTGAAACGAGCAATGAAAAGTTGCAACAACGAACAAAGCTAATCTTCGGACTGCGAAGACAAATAATGTGGCTTACAACGAAAACTTTAGTGATAACAAGTAGAGAAAGAAACATGGCATAGAGCGAAAAAGCGCAATTGCAAACGAAATGGCCAATATGCCAGTAAAATAGCAAAAATAGCGTTGTGCCAACTGCTCTGTTCATTTGATAGAATTTACTCGAGCTAAAAATTTATTTTCTTTTCACGCAGTTGGCTCGACTAATAAGCGTCTACCGCAACTGAACTCCTCTTTTTAAAGAAAATAAAATTAGTATCAACAGCTGGTATACGAGTACGTCTAAATTATGCAGGAAGCAACAACAACATAAACATAAACATAGGCATACACAAATAATGGCCTTTTGGCGTGCAATTCAGCTCATCCGAATAAAAGCCAAAAAGCTTTGAAAACTAAATCAAAAAGAGTTACAATCTTGAGAGTCTAACAAGTGGAAAGAGGCTCGCAGTAGCATGGAGATTTAGATTTGCTGCGCAACAATGACTCTTTAAAACGAAAAACTTTAACAATCAACCACAACAAAGGCAAACCAAACGCATATAAAATAAAATAAAATAAAATAAAATAAAATAAGAATACAAAAGCTTGAAATTCGTGGCATACTTACACGGACCACTTCAGTGCGCTGCAATTACACACAACTCGCTACTTTAGCATGCATATGTTGAGTGCAAGTGTGCAAACAAATTTAGAGCATTGTCTTTCCCAGTTAACAAAAATCTTTGAGTTTTTTTTTTTTGTTCGGTGCGACCTCGACTTCATAACAAAATTGAAAAAGGCTAGCTTTTAATTGCGCACTGATTGTTGTTGTATGGCCCATTTTTTCCAGCCTAGATCTTGCGTGTATACTAAAAAATAAATATATTATTTACTTCCTTTTTCCGGCAGGTTCGTCCGAAAGAAACAAAAAAAATATTCAGCGAAAATAATACATTTTGTTAAAAAAAAAAGACGCTTATTGTCACCAAATTCTGAAATTGGCTATTTCAGTATTAAAAACAACTTTTATTTCGTAGCTTATCTTTATAAATACTGCAGTATAGTATATAGTATGTATATATCGTCACCTGAGTGGAAGAACGACCTATCGCAGCAGCCAGTACGAAAACGCCCTATCTCAGAAAACTTTTCAAGAACAACCTACTTCAGAATTTAATTGAAATACACCCTAACCCAGAATTTGGTAAAAATACATTGCTGGCTGAAAATACATTGGAAATGTGCTGAGATAGGGCGTTTTTGAATCGACAGCAGAGACAGGGTGTTCTTCAACCAAATTCTGAGATAGGTTGTTTTTCAATTAAATTCTGAAATATAGCGTTGTTCAATCAAATTCTGATGCAGATTACTTTGAAAAGTGCCATGTGAGTTAATCCGATAGGTGGCGCAGGAATCGAGATATTTGAAAATCCCCTATTTATAGGTGGCGCACGAGACGATATATTTGGTAAACCACCATTTATGGTCAGATTTCGTTCATATTTAGAAAGCTTGCTTTAAAAATATTTGTTTTTACAATTAACTTCTTTTTACAAACCACTAATAATAGCTTGTCTTTAAAATTTTTGTTTTTAATTTACTTGTTTTAATTTAAATTTTTTTTAATTATTACATTTCATTGTCTTAAAAAGAAAAACGTACGTACATATATATTTTTAATAATTTTTAGAAACTTATTTTATTGCTGTTTTTTATTTATTTTTAATATTTTATTGTTTAAAATATGTATATATATATATATATATATTTAATTTCATAAAATTTTTAGAAACGTATTTTTTCTTTTTTATACCCGAGCGCACTTGTGCACAAGGGTATATTAATTTTGTTCACATAACGGTTGTTTGTAACAGCCAAAACGAATCGAGATAGATATAGACAAATGTATACATAAATGATCAGGATGAAAAAAGAAATCGATTAAGCCATGTCTGTCTGTCCGTCCGTCTGTCCGTGTACACGATAACTCGAGCAAAAATTGAGATATCTCAACGAAATTTGGCATGTAGGTTTCCCTTAATCCAAGGTAGGTT
>NW_016174905.1:0-10507 GCF_001687245.7 Rhagoletis zephyria
GAATTGAATGAATGGGTAAATGTTGACCATATTTTTGTTGCTGCTTGTTCTTCGTATGAGTAAATTTAGTTGTATTTAAAATTTGTGCAAAATTCATTTGCGCAATGAAAAACAAGTAGTTATGTAGAAGATATATTGTTTGTATTTGCATACAGAAATAAATACATGGTTTGTGTGAGGAAATTGCAACTAGAAATGCAAAATTATTTTTGAATGCTCTTGCGTACATGGGGCTGATTGAATAATACAAGCAATGCATTGTCTTTAAATAATCAGTTGTTTTTCAGTTTGTATATGTAAACAAAAGTTTTGAGACTTGTTTACAGAAGCAAGTTTTCTGAAGTAACCTTTAACTTTAAAGCTCTCTTTATATTTAAAGGTTAGATTAAAAATAAAGCTATCTCTAAAGTTAAGCATTTCTATTATCGATTTTTGATTGCAAACCAATTTAAAACTGATAATGAAATGCTTTACTTTAGACAAAATCATAATTTTTAAGGCATCCTTTAAATATAAAGTGATCTTTAAAGTTACAGGTTACTTGAGAAAACGGCCCTACATATAATAATAAATATAAAGGATATAGCATTTAGTACTATGTTAAGACCTAATTGATTTAGATAGACACTAGTAAATACCCGACGTACTTCCCTGCGCCTTAAAAGTGTGTTGTTGTGTTGTTACTCCCTCCCAAAACTAAAAAAAAAAATCGATTTATGAAGCATCCCTTTTTTTGTGAATGTGGGCGTTAGCTAATATAGTTTCGAAAGTATTTAGAAAGTGTGTAAAGTATCGACTTTCTCCAAAGGTGTACTAATAAATTATTTACCTATCTTATGAATTAAATTATTTAAATAGGTGGCAACCCGTTTAAAAAATATTTTCGACATAAAACTTTCATAAACCTTCTTAGTTAGATACTAGGTCTCTTCAAATTATTCGAATATTTCGATTACTTGATCATTGGAACGTTCGATCGTACATTTTTTGTACGATTGCAAATCGAATGTTATTATTCCAATAATTGATTCTCTTCGATTATTCTGATATTAAGCTGCGATTATTTAAATCCTTTTTTTTAAATCGAATATTCAATCGTAATAAGAGTTATATGTCAAACAAAAAAATTACAATTTATAAATTTTGTTTTTGTTTTGTGAACATGAGTGCAAGAAAGGGACTTTTTTTTACAAAGTGAAGTGATGGAGAGCAAGTGATGTGCTCAATTTTCGCAGCAGTTCTTAGTTACCACTTTTCGACTTCCTTGCTAAGCACTCATCTGAAACAAGTCCACGAGAAGGAACAGAGTCGTGGTGGTGACAAGGAAGTACAAAGGAGGAAGATATTTGTTTTCAATAAAATATTTATAGTGCACAAGCTTATTACGGTTAGAACATCGGACACGGATTTCGATGCATTTTGTGGTGAATGTTTTGAAATGCAGGCGCGCAACTCGGGTGGCTGTAAAAGAAAAAAGCACACCGGATGGAAAGTCGAAGTCGTTAAATATAAATATTTATTTTTATTTTCCACGAAAACTTCAAGAAAAAGATATGTTAGTTAAGGTTGCTTCGAAATATAATTGTAAAAACTTTAATTTTACAATTATATATGCGGGGCATTTAAAAAAAAATTGTCATTTGCGAAACCTGCTATCCGAAGTTGCGCTAGGTCGTCCATAAAATTGTTTGCGGCATTGCGTGAATCGCATAAAAATATTTCGTGGAGTGGCAGTAACATGTTACCTATTCCTTTCGTTTCATCTGATGGCTTTCGCGACTTTATGAAGTTAGTATAATAATAAGCGTTTTTTTGAAAGATATGATAGAATTTATTAACTTAATTATTCCTCATAAACGGTAAAATGCATTAATTGTGAATTTATAACCTGTTTATTTAAGGTGCTGCTTAATAATTACAATATTTTCTCAAAACAAACATATATTCATACATTTCAATTTATTTAAATGTGTAAATATCGAGCACTAACCGCCAAAATACCGTAAGCGACATTTTGTTTTCAATGTTTTCTTTTTGATGCGGAAATATTTGTAGAGGCTCTAGATGCGCTTCTGCATCAGAAAGAAAATTTTGAAAAAAAATGTCGCTTACGTTATTTTGGCGGTTAGGGCTCGATATGTATACATACATATTTATATTTCAACATTCGAACAATGGCGCACCAGTTATTTACACAAATGGTATGATTGGTATTTGATCTACGTACATTGTTATGTTTAAAAGAACTTTCGTATGATTCACTTTTCCAGATTTCTTTTACAGCATAAGAATGCGTAACAGATGTTTAAAAAAAAAACTTAAATAAACAACAAACAAATCACAGACAATATATGTTCGTGTATTGTAAAATTCTCATAGTAAGAAAACATTAATAGGTATGTGAAATTAAAACATTGCTATATTTGTGATTATTTCTTTGTTTTAGCGCTATCCATAAAATATGGTACAAGATAAAATGATTCAGAGAAAAAGTTTTTCTTTATTACTTGGCTTTTTTATACCTTAAGGTTCTCTGCTTTTTCATTCCCTGTAAACAAAAATATTAACTTTTATTTCGCTTTGATCTTTCTCCTGTCCGTTTAGTGCTATCCACTTTTTTATCATAATGATTCAGAGGTGCAAAACAAATAAATTATTGTCCTACTTTCTTTAATTGCTTCTCAAAGAATTTCATCACTTCTTTCATTAATTTGAGTCCTCTCTCCTTACTACAATTTGTTTTTTATTTTTACTTTACTACTTTTTGCCTCAATTTTATTGCACTCTGACTTATTGATTACGGATTGTGCCACCCAAAGCAAGTTTCTTTTAGACGGCGAACCCGTTGAAATATCAGCACATAAAAAATGACAGTTTCGCAAGCAAATAATTCTTTTTCATTTGATATGACAACTAAAAGGAATAAAAAGTCCAGAATTGTCCTAGTTTTGTGGGCAAAAAGAAATCTTCAATTTAACGACGTTATTTTAATGTCGTCATTTTTATGTTTATTGGTCATATCGGTGGGCTAGATCTATTTCACTAAAACTTGTATGGCTTTCACTTAACGGTTAGGGATGTTGATGCCGGGATCCCAACCTTTTTAAGTACCGAAAATTCGGAGATTATTTGCCAAGAATCCCGGGATTTTCGGGATTTGTAATTTGCAATGGTGGCAATTTGCAATTGAAACGCCTTATGTTGACCAGTTTTTGCTATATTTCTTTTGTTTATTTGATAATTGATATTTATTATTTTTTTTTTATAAATGTCTAGCTAATTATACATACACATAACACCGTGTGACCGGCAGTTTTATACACAAAAAATCAATACATTCGCGGAGCCATGGCCCAAATATATGCAGTAAAACTGCGTTTTTAATTTTTCTCTCTGACGTCAGGATTTTTTAAAATGACTTTGAAAATTGAATGATATGAGTACTTCAGAAAATGGTTTAAAAAATTTAGTGCAATGTTCTTACGAAAACAGTATGGGCACCAAATTAATGAGAAAATTCTGCAGAAAAAGAACAGATAACATTTTTTAAATAAGGTATTTAAAATGTCATTAAAAATTTTATCTTTGAATATCCTTGAAATTTTGCAATAGTTATTTGGAAAAAGTATATTTTAATGACTAATATAAACTCGACAACCCCCTCGAATAAAGTCCTTCCAACTTTATTAGCTTAAAAAAATAAAATTTATTAAAAGGGGATTTTCAATAAAATAAGGCTGAATTTGAAATTTTTCAATAAAATAAGGTTGAACTTAAAAGACTTTACCATTCCTTCGGAAATATTATCAAATTTAAATTTTGAATATAACTGTTTAGAGGAAATAATATGATTAGTCCCGCGAATCCGCGAATTGATGACCTCGACCCCGCAAGCTTGCGGGATTGCGATTTTTATGTGATCAGAAAAGTAGCATTTATATAATCATCATTAACTATTTCAGCATGAAATGTCATCTGTAAAAATATTAAATAAAATGTTTTATTATTAATATTATTTATTTTTCATTATTATTTATTATTAGATTATTAAATAGGTGGCGAACTGCTAGAACTGTGCGAGTTCGGTTGACAAGCGAAATTGTTTGGGCATAAGTAAAGAATAGATCCCGTTTAGCTAAAAAAAGGAAAAAGTGGGCATGGTCCGCCTTTTTCCATTGATTTTAACAGCAATTGCTGGTGCAAATTAATAGGGGGCGGTGCTAGGGGGTGGTATATGTGGAAGTTTCAATATTTTCAAAAGTTTTTATTTCGAAATCTATTGAACTGATTTGAAAATGTATCTGTTTAAGAAAAATAAAAATTTGTATTTAAGAAAGGCCATAATCTCTTTTTTTTTAGTTTTTCTAGAACTACATATGTACACATTATTTACATAGATATAGATTTTAAATGAAAGTTGACCTAAACTTGCCAACTTCATTTAAAATCAGCAGGGAACGAACTTTTGTGGAAATTGCCTTTTTTCTGCTAAAGAGTTAGAATATATTCGATTAAGAATGTCCATGATTTAGCTTTCCTTAATTCCATATATACACATTTGATGTTGCCTTTTTTAAGATATTTGCCGTTCAGCCTTTTCCACCTTTAATTGTAAAAGGCACGGAAAAAGCCCTTATTCCTGATAATATGCAAGTTTTAAACGTTCTATATTTAAATTGGGCGCAACTTGTATCAACTCACATCGTGTGCACGTTTAATACATTCAAGACTTATATTCGCGAAAATGGAATGAAAATTCTGCCAGAAAACTTTAAAACGCATCTTGTAGTTCAATGTTACTACATCGACAGAGATTAAAGTTTACTGAGCTAAAAACTCGAAATGAGAAAATAATCAAAGATTCAAAGTACAAATTTTTCATATAATCAAACTAGTTCATAGTTTTACCTTTTTACTTGTAAAATAAAAATTTCTATAATAAATGTATTTTCTTATTATTTTTCAGTTTTTGGCTTTTGGTGGCATATTTTGCCTTTTTTACAATTTCTAATGCCTATTTCTCTATTTTACATTGCTTTTTTATATAAGTTTTTAGGTCCAAAGAATCCGTTCCCTGGTTATCAGTGATGAATCCGTAAAGACATTCTGCAAGAGGGCCACACTAAAAAAAAAAAATAGGTAGATTTTTTAATTAATTGGTTTGCGTGTTTTTCTATTAATTGCGAGAATATGTACGATCTACCAGAAGTTATTTTTTCGTATCTGATTTTTTAGTTTTATCTCTTTTGAAGATGGCGTAAATTAGGGTTAATTTTTCGATTTTTATGATCCCGGGATTTTCGGGTTGTCGTTGGTTCAGTCCGGGGATCCCGGGATCAGTCCTGGGATTTAGATATTTATTATTTTTCAATGACTTAACATGAAAGAATTGCATCAATATGGTTTGAGAAGCTCTCCTACCATATAATAAATAATAAGTAAATGGGTTTGGAACGTACGTTTTTTTTTAAAGTGAAAATTATTTCATAAGTAACAAATCGACAGATAGTAATTAAATTTATATGCATTCAATAATACTTTAGTGTATGTACAACAAGNTTATTTCATAAGTAACAAATCGACAGATAGTAATTAAATTTATATGCATTCAATAATACTTTAGTGTATGTACAACAAGTTTATTTTCTGGTTGAAAGAAGTTCATAATTCTAGTGGCAGAAATAAAAGAAGCGCCTTAATTTTGTCTATATTCCTTTTGTTTATCCAAAATTTACAATATTTTATAAAAGACTACTTCATATTACACATAATTAACTGCATATGTATAAATGGGCATTTCTGTGAAGTCATGATTTTTTTTTTTAATTTTCTTTTTGATGCAGAAATATTCCTAGAGCGTCTAGATGCATTTCTGCATCAAAACGAAAATATTGAAATAAAGATCTGTAAGATCTGTAAGCTGTTGTGGAACAAATTTGAAAATTTATATTTTGTCCCGTATTCGGCTCTCATAAATATGGTCACCGTAATTATATTTGGCCCCAGGTTTGGCGAATATATTGATATTTTTTTGTGTGCAAAATTGCCTGCCGCAAGGTATTATATGTATATTGAGCTACACATTTATAAAAAAATTTTAAATATTAAATAAACAAAAGAAATATAGCCAAAACTGTTCAACATAAAGCACATAAATTAAAAATACCGAAAATCCCGGGATTCTAGGCAAATAATCTCGTGACTTTCGAGACTTAAAAAAGACGTCCTTCAAAATATTTCGGAAAAATATTAAGATTTAAGCGAGCTGGACCGATTTGAAAATACCTCCAAAAATGGAGTTTTTTATGAATAAAAATAGTTTCCTAAAGAACTTTTTGAAAAAAGTCCCCTCGTAATAATGAGAGTTTTGATGTTGTTTTTTACTTTTTTCAAAGATTGATTTACGAAAAATTTAAATAACTGGGCCAAAACTATTCTGATCTAGACTTATGGGATCTCGGTAGAAAGGTATTTTCCCACTATTTTCATTTATATGCAAAAAAAGTCATTCGTGTCCCATTTCTTGTTTCAAATACCAACACATCCTAATTCACCTTGATTGATGTTCGTTCAACCTACCTTTCTCTTTCATCCTTTGAATTATTTTTTAGCAAAGAAATAAAAAGGGTGAGAAAGTACCTTTCCAATGATACCTCACAAGTCCAAATCGGAAGAGTTTAGGTTCAGTTATTCAAGTTTTTCTTATACCAATCTTTGAAAAAAGTTAAAAACAGCATCAAAAATCTCATTATTACGATTCCGTTAAAATGTTTATTTTTTATTTTTTAAAAACATTTTTATGTAAAGTTTTTAAACTTAAACCGTTTTGTCATTTGAGGGGATTTTTTCAAAAAACATCTTTAAGAAACTATTTTTATTCATAAAAAACTCCATTTTTGGAGGTAGTTTCAAATCGGTCAAGCTCGGTTAAATCTAATTATTTTTCCGAAATATTTTGGTGGACGTCTTAAAATATAATAGATTTTATAATTCCAATGGAAAAATAGTACGGATTATTTTTGTATGGGGAGTGATGCAGTCTAATATACATAGATTAAAACAATTATTTTTTTTAATTAAAAAAGTCGAACCACCCTATCTCTCGCAACGGATGGTTAATTCAACAATCTGCGTATGTGTTAATGTACCCAAAACATTTTAAATGAGCGCAGCGAACAACAAGTTACCAAAAACAAAATTGTGAGTTTTTTTTGTTAAGCCGCATTCACAGCAGCATAAGTTCGCTGCCATCCCTTACCACCACAACTGTATTTATAAATGCGAATTACAACTGCCGCTCTAGCGCAGGCTTCAACACGCTTCCGCCCGATGACCAGTGTTGATATTTCAAGTACAATTGTACTTTTTTCAGTACAATTCGTTTTAAAAAGTACAAAAGTACAGTTTGCCGATTTTAAGTACAATTTTAACATCAAAAATACTTTTTGAACCCAACGTTCTAATTTCCACTAGCACTTAGATTTTTAGTCCTTTTAAATTTAAGTTACCGTCCGCCTTCACCTGCTTGATAATATAGTTTTCGTGACAATTCATGCGAGATGCAGCACGTGCAGACCGCAAAAAGTACGAAGCATATTTTGTTCTAGCATTCCGAGGGTTTTGCGAGATCTTGCTTGATTTCATCTGTAATTTTAGTAGTTTGGAACCATTAATTTTCAAAAAAGAAAAAATACAAATTTAGAAAGTGTTAATGACTATTTACAATAATAAAATGGAGTGGCGGATTCCAGATGTTTTAAAATATGAATGCGTTTGGAATTCCTTTAGAAAAGTATACTTTTAAATGCCCAGTCAACAAAATTTCAAGCAGGGCATATCTATATTTCATATATCAAAATGAAATTGTGAATTGAAATTTTACGTGTAAACGAGATTGTGAATGGCAATATTAGTGATGAGCGTTATGGTGATTGCATTTTTTTTATCACCGGCGGGTGAAATATCATTTTTGAAAAAATCTGGTCATCTCATTTTATGTGAATTATTTTCATTATTATAAACTGATCTATCTTCTGTATTGATTTTTTATCGTTATTGCCTTCATCTTTAAATACACAACCCGCGACAAAGTCGCCCGCCTTGGGTTGTTTATTTTATTTTATTATTTTCCAAGTTAATTTTAATTATATTTTTATAAAAGTATAGCTCATTGTCTGATAGAAACCATAAAAATAAATCCAGAATTTGTAGAAATTTTGTGGGTAAATATTTTTTCACTTTCTATCATATAACGAATGTTCGTATTTTATTTTATATAAAAGGAAATGCGCTACACCGTTTAGATTTTTTTCTTTAATTTTGACGGAAATGGCGAAAAGTACAATTAAGCTCAAAAACTTACACTTTTTTCGTTAATTTAGTACAATTTAAAAATCCCAAATATCAACACTGCCGATGACGCGTATTTTTGCTGCCATTGTGGCTTTTTAAATTGGCTACACTGGCAGTCTGTGGGCACAACATGCTCAGACCATATGCAGTGCAGCATATTGAACAATTCAATCCTGAAATGAAAATGCTATTGAAATGCCGCATTCGCATCCGGTCTCAATACCACCAACTCCGCTTTACCAGAATCAGTCCCACCCAATTGAAGATTTAAAATGAGTTGGAAAAGCCGTTGTGGCGTCTGTGCATGTATTAGTTTAGGTAGGGCAATGGATGGCGCACTCAAAGGGGGCAAATTGTTGTAATTGGCAAATGAAACTTAATTGCGGGCAAAAAATACACTCAGAAACAATAACATTTTATTTTTTTTTAAGTAAAAACCATAACAGTTGTGGATATAGAGAGAAAAATATCAGCAATGTCAAAAGACCCAGAAACAGCGACAGCAAGGGCAGCAGCAACAATAACAATTGGGCAGCAATAACGACAGCAAATGTAAAACAAATATCATCAATAGTGGAGAAAACCGCAGGGCAGAAACACTGGATGTGGCAATCACAATTAATTGCGTTGGACATTCGTTCTGATTGTGTTGCCGCCTGACGGCTGGCCGGGTAGATGGATGACTGGCTGGCCGCAGATGCTCCATTTGCCACTCGCCCACATTATTGGCATATGGAAATTTTATAGGGCAATTGTGGGTACACGCAATTGGCAGAACGAGAAAATGAACTGTACTTTGTAAGCCGCCAACAAGAAGCAGAACAGAAATGCCTAGGTACATATTTTGAGTATTTTTGGTAGCAATTTAATTATATTGAACTTTTTGTACTTAAAATTTCATTGGCATTATTTTGTTGTTATTGTTTTTGTATAACTGACATTATGCTGACACATCCAGTCACTTTGTTGATGCTGCAAATGATGTATGCTTTACAGAAATTGAAATGTTTATTTCAATGATAGCTTTACATGCATGCATAAATGGTACAAGTGGTGCACTGTGGGGCAAAAAAGGCTGCTGTGGACAAAAGCATTTTTAGAGCCCAAATATGAATCGATTTTAAGTTTCTTTTGTTTTTTTAATAAAAGGTAATTAAATTTCGCGGCGGTCTATCCATGGCGATTTTTCAAAAAAAGCTATGTTTTTTTATTTATTTATGTTGAAAAAACGGTAACGTTTATGAATATTTTTTTAAAGAATTGAAACATTTTTCCTTAAGCAAAAATTATGTCTACCTTCTTAGAAATATTGATATTTAGTGAAATGTAACTATATTGCTTATAACCACACAACTTTCTTAAGTTTTGAAATTCATTAAACCAAAACTTATAAGTCTGTCTTTCTTATTACCCCAAAAAAACACGCAGTTTAGTTATCAGCAAATCATTCTTAAATAAAATGATTAGGTCCTGTAAAACCCTTCATCTGGAGACGTCTCCTAAAAATCTCTGGGTGAATTTGTATGCTGTTACAACAACAATCGTCCCCACGACAGTCGGGTCTACGCAAGCGCAATGACCTAAATTTATATCTGGTCAAGGACTGTCACTACAGTCTGAGTAATTAATTGTTTGAGGTGTTCTTACACGATATGTATTTGCATCTGTAAATGTGACTTTTTCAATACATATATAATTGCGAATGTCTGTCAAATTACGTGCATCTGCTTTGTACAGAAACAAATCTAATTTGCCTTTACACGATATGTTGACATTTCCATATGTAAAAAGTGGCATGTACACATGCAAATATACATATATCGTGTAAGAGCACCTTTACGCGCGAATGTTGGGAAACATATCATTCGATAAGCGTTATGCCACTAACATACATACTAGCACAACGAAGGAAATAAATGTCAATCTTTGTATAGTTCAGGTCATTTTTGAAAAATTGTAATTAATAATTCATTGACTGCGAACTTAAAGCATAAGATCTACACCATGAGTAATAAATGTTGAGTATCGTGTCCAGTAAGAAAAAAATATAAAAATAATGAAGGCGATTTATAACAGTGAGTAAGCAGCGGCTACTTTGACTCTCATTAAGTGTCAGCATTTAGCAAGTGAGCAGCAGGTTGAAGTCAGTCGGCAA
>NW_016174906.1:0-10506 GCF_001687245.7 Rhagoletis zephyria
GACGTTCTGAAAAAACAAATTTTGTTTATTTTAATACGCTTACTCTTTGCAAATTCGAAGCTAAAATAACAGAAAAAGACAACATTGCTTCAAAAATAAAAAAAAGCATATGAAACAGCGAACAGAAAAATAGTAAAAATAAATGTATAAAAATATTTAGGGGATTCGCAGGATGTGGTAACCGTTGTAAAATCTTAAGCTTAAATTTTTTTTTTTTGTATGTAAAACAACGGCTAAAAGTAGTTTTTTTTTATCCGTTTAAAGACATTTCGGTGTAATTAGAAATCCTCTAAAACCATTTCAATCATTATTTTACATACAAAAATTTTAAGCTTAAGATTTTACGTCACTTTTGTCACTCTTGTGAATCCCCTAATCATGTAAATAAAATTATAATGTAGTTATAAGATTAATGCCCGGCATTAAAAAAAAAACTCATTTTCTCATAGGAAAGCAAAGGAACGTAATGAATACCGGCGGCAACATGCGTGCGAGCAAAATGATGATATCTAAAATTATTAAGCGTATTGGCTTACAATAGGGGAGTTCACGATGTGTAGCATTTTGGGTGTTAAATTACCACACACTAAAATGCTACAAACCATGAACTCACTGTATACAAATACATATGTATCTGTATGGACAAACAAAGCAAACAATATTTGAAAAATAAAATTAGAAAATGCGCTGGTTAGGGCACAAAATTAATGATATCAAGTTGTTCCACTCGAGTTTGAATATTTACTATTACCGAGTGTTTCAGAAGTATACATTTTTTTTTCTCGCCACCCTGTAGAGCAACAGCTAAATCGAATGTTTTCGTATAACCTTTTTGGATAACACGCTACAGATTACAGATCTGTATACCGGTTTTGGATCACTTCATTTTCCCAAGATATTACCATTTTAAGTTTAAATTGTGAATGAAAAAATCAAACTTTAAAAGTTAAAAAATTTTAAACCAAAAAATTTTGCATAAATTTTTTCCCCTACAGTGGAATCGATTTTTGCTAATGGGAATAGCAGGAAAAATTCTTAAAATTATCTCTACTAAGTATAGCTATGTATGCACACTATATGTAGAGTTCAAAAGTTATGAACGTTTTTTTTTAAAGACGCCCTGCACTAAATAGTTATTAGCATTAAAATATGTAATTTAAAAGCCATTGTTTTCTGTAAAGAATAACTTAGCTACATGATATGCAAAACACTTTTTTAAAGGCATTAGAGTTCGGAAACCATTTAGAATGATGAACCGAATGAGAAAACCCAGATTTAGCTATTTTATATGGTGCTTAAATGAAAATTATTTATATTTATGAAATTCTCTCATAGGAAGTGTTCCAAATCGATGGAAATATTTAGTCCACAGTACTGCTGCCTACATCGTAAAACGGTCAGCTTAACATACATTTTTAGTGTCTCTTTCCAAAGATTGACTGTGCCACCTACAAACGCTGAGGCGGGAAACCCCCTAAAGTGCTACATTTTTTTTTTGCATTTTGAACTAATTTCGCGAAGGCAATTGATTAATTCAAATATTATATTTATTTCTTCATTCACACTGTGCTGCTTCTTCTTCTTGCTTCAAAATCAAATTGCGCAATTTGGGGTAAGTGAAAACACACTCTGACGATTTTTGTTTTTTAAACAACACTGTGTACAGATCCTAGCTGTTGTTAAATAATTATAGAAGCCATATTTAAAATTTTCTAAAACCCTAAAATTCTCAACTTACATACATATTAATTCATTTAAACCATTTTTGCATAATTTCGCTATTTATTAATTTTAATCTCAGATATTTACGAAGCAATTTTGAATTTTAATATGGATTAAAGGAGGAATAATTTTTCCTTTTTCTCGAAATAATTAAGATCCTATGGACATTAAAATTTAAGGATTTTTTTTATGAAATTAGAACGCCAAAGGTTTTTTTCTTATTTTTTCAAACCAACCGATTTTTTTTTTCTAAAATCATTGCTGTTTCTGAAGTCAAACAAAGAACTACTCAATTTGATTAGGAATTTAAGGACAAGTAGCCTTTGACAGAATTATTTTATGTGAAATTATGTAAAAGTGGATTTCATTATTTCAAGAGTTTTTCGTTGGGTCTATAGGCCTATGACCTATACTTGGGGACTAAAAAAGCTCGTGCGATTTTCTTAATATTTATATCAATATTTTGTATGTTGAGATGTTATGACTTTCATAAATAATAAATTAAAAATGTCATTCACACTCGGTTCCTATTTTGTTGTATTGGCATGGGGATGCACTTCCTTTTAAAAATATTCCGACAATCCAATTACTGGTATGGAATGTTTACTGTAAGGGTTCATGCCAGTGCCTATTTACATTACGTCAGCGCTGGCTGGACTGGCTCACTGGACTTACATGCTACTGGAATAATGTATAATAAACACAAAAACGGGGTGGCATCGTATCGAATTCGAGACGAACTCGAGAAAATAAATTTCTCGAATATATTTTTTGGGCTCGTTTCGAATTCAAGGCGAGCTCGAGTACATCAGTTTTCTCGAAAGATTTTTTTTATTGCATAATTCTCGAAACGCCAACGATTCGAAAAATAAAAATTATAGAATCTCCAATGATTCGAAAAATATAAATTCTAGAATCTCCAACGATTCGAAAAACAAAAAATTCTCGAAACGCCAACGATTCGAAAAATAAAAATTATAGAATCTCCAATGATTAGAAAAATTTAATATTCTCGATTTGTCAGAGATTCGGCGAATTCGTTGTGTTTATTGGGTATTTACTTTCGAAATATATTTGTACATCCCCAGATCAGAGTAAAAATCTTTTGGTTAGTATAAATCAAAGAAGGTGCCTGTGTACTAAATTAAAACTCATTTTAGCAAGCTCATTATTTTACTGTTAGGTCATTTTTAGCGAAAAACTGAAGCGTTTGTTAATATAGAATTTCTTAAGCCCTGCATATTTATGCACAAATATTTATTTAAGCTTTCTGCAAGTAACATTTGTTAGCGGGTTTTTCTTTATTAAAGAAATATGTATGCTTCTTCACGATCAGCATAACTTTGATAGTGAAAAGTAGTAGTAGAACAACGAGTAAAGCGCTGTAATTTTAATTGTTGCTTTGATAGAATAATTTTAATAGATTTCGTTTTTTTTCGTTTTTTGATTAAAAGAGATACCTCATATTCCTGCGTTTTCGATTGGCACCACTGCAGAAGTTGTTCCTTAACAGTGGCGGCGCGTGCATTTAATGCCGGATCAGTAAATTGGAATATGCGTGCGGAACCGGAAGGTGAGGCTGTGCCCCCGGGAGTGGTGGGTGTTGACGGTGATCTGAACAACAAGGGGTTTATCGTTTTTAAGCAACGTTATTTTGTGGCAAAGGTATATTGAAAAAAAAAATTAGTTCTACTAGTAATTTCGCTGCGATTAAACAAAATTTGAGAATAGAAAAAGGTCTGAAGTAAACTTTTTACTTGTTTAATGGTTTCTTAACATTTTGTGTGCAAAATTAAACTAAGAAGTTTGCAGTAGAGCTCTACAGTTGGCATTAATGATTTTTTTTTATTGTCTTAATTGATTAGACACTGAGAAGATTGGTGTTTACCGGAAAATTTATTTGAATTTCTACGATTATTAATTTATAGTAGAAACCAAAGTCATTTGGAGTATTTTTCAAACGCTAAGTAAATATGTATAGTATATCTGGTTTTGAATATTATAGAGTAATGAGTTTGAGTTGTATGCATACTAGGGTGATCTAAAAATGCATTTGAAAAGCTAAAGTCGCAATTTTTATGCTCTCACCCCCTAAGATTGTTCTATACCGAAAAAAATATACCTCAATTTTTATTTTGAAATAAAAAATATTTAAAATCGCTCAAAGCGCTAAAAGTTTTCCATGTATTTTATATGGGAAAAAACTTTTCGTAGAAATGGTATGGAATTCTTAAAAATCAATGCTTTTCGACCAGAAAACTCTGTTTCTCTTCAGGAGAATAATACCCAATTATTTTTTGAACAATTTTTATAAAATGCCAGAAAATGCAATGCGGGATAAATAAAAAATTTTCAGTATTAAAAAATGGTTAAATAAACAATCCGATCCGATCGGAAAATATTTATTTTAAAGAATTTCCTTACAATTCCAAGGAAAAGCAGTTTTTCCCCAAATAAAATACATGGGAAACTTTGATCGACCTTTAAATATTTTTTGATTTCAAAATAAAAAGTAGGGGTATATTTTTTCGATATAGAACAATTCTAGGGAGTGAGAGCATTAAAATTTCGACTTTACTTATTTTGGACCACCCTAATGTATACGCAAATGGTTTGCGGTTATCGGCTACCAACACCTTATATTAAATTATCTAATTAACAGTACGAATAGTCCGTTAATGTTTCCTCCTCCACCAAATACCGGTTTGACAGTTTATTTAAAGTAGTTTGAAATTATTGTTAAAAAATTCATGATTATGACTCTGGAGTTGAAAATCTATACATAACAGAATTCAACTTATATGGATAAAAAAAAATTGAAAAGACTTTTAAAAATTCGGCCGGTTGTAATTTCTTATACATACAAGTATACGACAAAAGCATGGCTGCTTAACTCGGTAGGCTCTGGTAGCGGTCGTCCCTCAGCAGACAATGGCCAATCCCTGAGTGCATTTCTGCCATGAAAAAAGCTTCTCAAAGCATTTTTCGTTCAGAGGCGGCGTTAAAACGTAAGTCCCCTCCCTTTTGGGTGACAACATCAAGGCGCAACCCCCAAATACTGAAACAACTTGGTAAGATGGTGACTATTTACTCGACATGCGAGAGTATTTTCGCTGATAGTAAATAAAAGAGCATATTCCAGCCTAGTATTCTATATCAGAAAAACTTGGTAGCAAAGAAGTCAGAATGTATCAAAGCTCAAATAATACAAGCTATCATTTCTGAAGTTAGGAACCTCAGCTCAATCCATGTGCATACGTTTTTTTACAGTAAGCTCAATGATGCGAACGGAAGCTACTAATACTATTCTGCAAGAAGATGTATCGGATACCCCGAGATATGACAGTCTCACTCGGCTCCAGATAACCTAGAGTGTCTGCTGAGTGACCGAATAGTGTCTTAAACGAATTTGAAAATTTACTAAGGTCAGTGCGCCGCGAGTTGGGTTTAAGATGTAACGGCTTTTAACGCTGACTTGGTCATGCCGTAAAAATTGTCGCAACGTGGAAAGGGAGAAGGGCGAAGAAGGAGGCCCCGATTACCATGGAAAGACCAGGTGGTCAGGAACTTTGACTTCACTTGATGTTAGCAATTGGCATCACTTAGCACTGAATACGGCCAAAATCGCTTAGGCTGGTATTTTGCCAAACAAGAAGAAGAAGAAAATGAGTCTGATCTCATTACAAAAAAAAACTTCAATTTACCAATAAAAAAATGTTGAATTCTTGACAGTTTTAATGGGTCTACTGCAAGCAATTTGACTATTTTATGAACTCTTCCGCTGTGGTTGTAGTGGTTGGGAGTGCGTGCTACCATTCTGCAGGGCCTGGCTTCAAGCCGGGTTCAATCCAACAACAAAAAATAAAAAACAAAAAAGGGTTTTTTCTAATATCGGTCGCCCCTCGACAGACAATGGCAAACCTGCGAGTGTATTTCTACCATGAAAAATACCTTCTCATAAAATTACAATCGCCGTTCGGCGAACATCAAGGCGCACGCCAAAAATCGGAGGAGAAGCTCGGCCAAACAGTAATATATGTGTAAACGCCAATTTATTATTATTATTCAGCCTCATTGCGTAAGTCGTAAATTAGGCTAAATTGTACGACTCGACAACAGTAGCATTGCCTATTGTCGTACTGAAATAAGTAAACGACCAAAATCGTCGAAAACTATACAGTGCTGCCAAGTTTTTCCGTTTTAATACACTAGTCGAGTGGAACTCTCGCAATGAGGGTGATTATTATTATTATTATTATTATTATTATTATGAACTCTTCCAATACCAGAGCACACAATCATGAATATCAATACTTATTTTACTAACCGTGTATGTTGTTAAATAATCGTAAACGTTTTTATATCCATAGTTATGTATATTTTAAACAAACAAAAAGAACGTAGCAAATAATTTCTTACTTTGGCGATTGCTGAGAGTTTTGTTTGTCCAGCTGATGGAATTTCGCAAACGGCGAAGCTGGCTTCGATGCAGAGCTGCCAGCGCCACTTACAGTGCGTGTTGTAACTGCGAGAAAAGAATGTTTAATAAATAAACAAATAAGTATATATGTAAATATAAAAGGAAAAACTAAAAATAAAATATACCTACCTTTAGTTGTAGTTGTCACAACGGCACCATCTTTTTCCTTTGTTTCCGTTTTCTCAGTGGTCGATGTAGCTTGTTGCTCTGTTGAGGTGGATATTTGAAGGTCAGTTACATATTATGTATTTGTGTGTGTGTTTTTTTTTTAAATATTTAGTTTTTGTTTTGGTTGATTTGAAGCATTTGTAAAGCACAAAAATACGAAAAAATACAAAAAAGAACAAATATATATATAAAGCATGTGTTAGTCAAAGCTTTTTTAATTTATAATATAAAACAAATATAGATATACATATATGTATATTATTTGTTGTATAAAATTTGAAGCCCAAAATGTTCGCTACACTTTCGGTATTACCAGATACACATTTAAAAATTGTACCACATATGTATTTACAATTTCTTATAGCTACATTCTCATACCAAAAATCCCAAAAAAGAACAAACTTTTTATTTTGCAAAAATAGGTTAGTCCTAAATATTTTTAAAAGGCAGTATAAAAAAAAAAACAAAGTAAAATTCGCACAAAAACCTCCATTTTATTGAGCTCTCAGGTAGAGCTGTTTCCATTTCAAGTTACTGAAACTATTTTTCAATACATTACGGCTTAAAAATTAAACTTTCAAAAACTGTTATTCATCTTCATTAGGGTACCTCATGAAAAAAGTCAGGAAATATTTTTTATATCTTTTTTTGTTCTTTCAAATATTAGGATGTTGTGACCTTTTTAATTAAAGTTAAACCTCAAAAATTTTATTAACTTGAAAAAAAAATAAAAAATTATGTTTATACTAAAAAAAAAAAATTAATTTAAAATTATTGTTTGCAATCGCTTGGAATGGGGACCGAACCTGGGTGTTATTACGCTTACTACTTCAACAACAAAAAAAAGTTTAGAACCCTATTTTACCATTTAAAAAATTTTTAAATCGCGTTCTCCTCATTTTTAAGTTGAAATTCTGTTTTGCCATAAAATGCATTTTAAGTTGACTATGGAAGAGTTAAAATGATTATTACAATAAAACACAATTTAATCGTTAAAAACTTTTTCTAACTTCTCTATGACTACGGGCCATTATATTTTAAGACATTCGCCAAAACATTTCGGAAAAATGTAGAGATTTAAGTGAGTTGGGCCCATTTAAAAGTACCTCCCAAAATCTCATTATTTTGATTCCGTTTATACAATATTTAATATTTTTATGCAGGCCTTTTAAGCTTAAACTCTTCTATCATATGAATGTTTCGAAAAAAAAAATTTATAAACTAATTTATTTAGTTATTTATAAAAAAGGTATTTTCACGTATTGTATGGAGAGTGATGCACCCTAATGGAACATAAACAATTCAATGGTGAATTCTGAGTTACCTACATACACGGTGTAAAAAATCAACAACAAAAAATTGCACGAAAAGACCGAGTACAGGTCGTAAGTCGAGTCGAGTAAAAAACTATGTAGGAGTAAAAGGATATTCTTAAATAATGTCCGAAATAGATATGTTTTGGTGAAAGTTTGTGGAAATAATTATGTTGTACTAAACATAACGGAAAAGAAACTCAGAGATTTTCAGGGTGTTAAAAAATGTTTACCCATATTTTCGTAAATTATTCGATCAAGGTTACGATCTTTACTGGGTTGCTTAAAATATTTATTATCAGAGTTGCAAAGCTTTATTTTCTTAACATTTTTTGAGAATCGTTATTTTGGACTTTTAGTTTTTCCATCATTTTTTAACCATAGCAATGGAGACTGCGTTTTTATCACCGTTTTAAATTTTTTATGATCTAAAAATTTACATATGTAATATAATAATAATGACAGAAAAATTAAATTTCAAAAATAACGGTAAAAATTTATCGAAAAAATAACAATTATAAAATAACTGTTTAATTTTATAGGAAACATATTAATTCAATTTTAACAATTAAAATATGATTTTTATTACAAAGATCATAACCATTACGGTTTCTGCTATTTAAAAAAATATATATATTTTTTATAAAAACTTTATTTATAACTTTTTTAGAATCTACCCGTTAGGCCAAAATTGCTCAAAACCTAGAGATAACTTCGTTTTCCATATTTCATTTTCATATTTTTTACAAAAAATTGTTTTTCAAAATAAATAATTTTAAAATTAAGTTTCCTCCTTGCAAGGCAAGGCAATGATTTTTTCACAAAAATAAACTTTAAATTAAATACCTAAAAATTGCATTGCCTTTAAATATTTACACGTATATTCAAATAGTTTCAGTACTTAAAACAACAAGAGGTTTCATAAAAAAAAATGCATAACACTAGTTAAAAGGTCCCACTGTATACACCTCTAGAAAATATTGTATCTAGTATGAAAAAGAAAATGTATAAAAATCGCATGCAATATAACGAAGAGAACGAAATTTCTTATTTAAGTATAAAAAAAGTGTGTATGCATTTTCATTAGATCGTACCACATTACAAGCAGGCAAAAAAAGTTCGCAGTACACCCCTGAGTCTAAAGTAGTTTTGCAAGGCGATTCGTTAAAAAAATATATTTACCGAACCTAAAAGGCGACCCTTTTCAGATTTTTCGGTGACAACTACATTCGGCAACAAGAAATCCTTTTTAAAATAGTTCTACTAGAATAGTCGAAATACTCCCTTAGCAAAAGTTCAATGACTTTTGTTGAGCTTTAATTTACTGACATTAGCGTGGTACGTTAGGGTGGTAGGCACTGAGATCTAGTGGATAGGTACTAGAATGGGGTACTTGAGGCTTAACTTTGAAAAAAAAACTGTCTCCTCATACTTTAGGATGCAACTTCAAATACCGAACTTTTGACGAAAAATGTAAAAAGTCGACCCCTCGAACCAGTCGAAATTGCTTTGTAAAATTACCTTAGGCTCAGAGACGTACGCGAACTTTTTTTTTCTGGTACGGTCTGATGAACATACTACACTAATATGTATATGATAAGTAAGTATATATTCGCATATGAATGGAAAAAATACGGCATTTAAAAAAAAAAAGTACTAAGAAGCAACGAGCAACAACTTCTTGAACAAATTTGTAACATAGTTATTAAAAAATGCATGCGTCTTAAGCAGTTTTTGCCTGTCGTAGCGATAGTGTACATACATATTTATTCATAAAAAAATCAATGTATGTACATACACTCGCGAACAAAAAAAATGTACAGTGAATGTGTATCGTATAGTTAAATTAAAAGTACCAGGTCTATATGTACATGTATGCGTATGTTTTTAATGTGTTTGTTTGTATATACAGAAGGAGGGACAACATGGTTGTATTATTATTCCAAACAGAAACGATTTTATTTTTTTCCAAATTAGTATTTGTAGTAAAAAATTTTTTTGCCAATTTTCGTCGATATTTTTTATTCACTAATATCAAATTGCGCTTCAATATGCAGCATATCAACACGAACAAACAAATTAACGATCGAGCGTATCAGCGAGTAGAAAAAATAAACGAGCATGTGAATGTGTGTGAGCTGGCGAGCAGGCGGGCAAGTGGGCGATCAGGTAAGTGAGCACAATTGCGCTGAGTGGATTTGATTTGGAGGCTGTGGATTGTGTGGACTGCGAGCTGTGAGGTGTGAGCTGCTTGTGAAACTGGGCAGGGCTGGGCGAGGCTAGGCAAGAAGCTGGCTTCACAACTTGGCCTTGAAAGGCTTTAATAAAATACGAACGAAACACAGTACGTTTACACTGGACTTGTCAGTTTGAGGTTAGTTTTTTTTTGAACAAAGCACTAGCAGGGCGTTTTGCTTTTAACTTGATGGAGAACTTCAGGAAAAAACGTGGCACATGAAAATCGTTGATGAACTCACACTGTATGGAGCGAATGTGTAGCAACCAGCAGAGGCGAAAATGAAGGTGGAACGTTTTCTGGTACCGAATTGTTGGTTTCTATAATCGCTGGAACCAGTAACTCCGCGGGGGCTTTTCAGACGCATATGTGCATATATGTTGATATGGCTATACTATTGTCGTATTTCATTAACATAAAGTGTCAGACTTTCCGTGAGATCCTCAGAGCTACACCATTTCTCATTTCTCTTCACTTATTATACGTTTGCAGTGACATAAAGGGTTCATCGCATGTGAATGGTATTTGTTTGCGTGTGTTTGACGTATGGTGTAAGCATGGTGATAAATAGTTTATATGTACGAGTA
>NW_016174908.1:0-10506 GCF_001687245.7 Rhagoletis zephyria
GTTGGTTTCATCCCATCCCGATTTTGACTGTCGCATAGTGTAATATGTAAAATTTTCTATTTTAATTTTAATTGTTCTGAATTCGGAAAAACATTTGTAAATTGTAATCAAAATAATTATTGTGAGAGGATATTTAAGTTGAAACTTGTGTGCATGGCTTTACAATTCACCTCAAGTTGGTTTTGTCATAGCTAATTAAAAGTGAGGTATTTATCGAAATCCCGCATAAAAGCTAACTACAAGTTGACTATTTTTTATCAATTGATAATGTTTTCTCCAGGGTAAATACATACATATGTGGGTATCTGTATATCTACTCGTGGCTTTCTATTTTATGAAATATTTTCGTGGAGCTAATTTAAAGCACATACATATATGTATATGTACATATGTACATCCTTTACACTGACCATTACCCCCTCTAAGTTATATCCATTTCTTCGTCGAAATTGTTCTCACCTTCAACATTCCGGCAGCTGAGCGAGAGGAAATATGATATGATTAATTCCAAAAATTATTTAAAAAATTCAATGCAATATAAAATAAACATATGGGTACCAAATGCAAGAGGAAGTTTCTTTGGAATTTAAAAAAATAAAATTTTTTGCATTCACAAGGACGAATAGGCGCAAGGGCGACCAGGTGCAGGGAACCATGTACATACACGTAATCGCACGCGGCGACCATCACTGAATAAGATCGCTCTGCTAATTCTATTTCGGAGGCCGGTAAACCTTCTGAAATTTCCAAAAAGCCATCGACACATTTGCTAAATTAACATTTTTGATCGATCCGCGGCCGATGTGTCAGTCATACCCAAGTTAACAAAATTAGCAAGAGCAAAACCCTACTTTTATGAAACTGTTTGCCGCAAATGGTTCTCTCGTATCAGTTTATGGTCAAGTCGTGATAAAACTAAACTTGAACCTTCAACGCGAATTCTTATGGACCTTCATTGTAGTTGACGTGTCTCAACCCATACTTGGAGCGGACTTTCGTAGAAAGTATGGTANAATTAGCAAGAGCAAAACCCTACTTTTATGAAACTGTTTGCCGCAAATGGTTCTCTCGTATCAGTTTATGGTCAAGTCGTGATAAAACTAAACTTGAACCTTCAACGCGAATTCTTATGGACCTTCATTGTAGTTGACGTGTCTCAACCCATACTTGGAGCGGACTTTCGTAGAAAGTATGGTATTTTAGTGGATTTGCAAGGCCAGCGCCTTATCGACCGTTCAACGCTGCTCAAGACGCCATGCGGAATCACACCAACGTTTCCACGATTAACTACTAACGAATTTTCGAGTATCCGCAAGGAGTTTGATGAAATTATACGCCCTGCGCATTCAGGTGTCACAACAAAAACATCGGTCGTTCACCGAATAACCACCACTGGCCAGCCTACCCTCTGACGACCACGACGGTTGTCACCGGAGAAACTTGTAGCCGCACGAGCGGAGTTCGACCTTCTCATTGAGCTGGGCATATGTCGCCCTTCTAGCAACAACTAGTCCAGCTCATTGCATAGGCTAGGCTGATAGTTCCTGGCTGGTACTATCAGAGTGCCGGACCGCTATCCCCTAGCTTTCCTTCAATACTTTCCCTGACGATATCTGCAATACCGCAATTACCACACCTTTTGTGTTGTACGAGTATGAGGTTTAGGCTAAGAAATTTCGCCCACACATTTCAGCGCCTCATCAATGAGGTCTTACGCGGTATTGATTTCGCTTTCGTGTACTTGGATGACACAAGCTTCACCTCCGGCTGGTTTTCGATCGGCTGAGGAAGTACAACCTTTCGATTAATGTGGCGAAGTCGTAATTTGGCCGTCACTCAACTGGAATTATTAAATGCTGAACACATTGAAAACGACGGGTCACTGCTTTCAATTTGTTATCTTCATTATCTTTGTCGATGGCGATATTAATCTTATGAACGCGGCAGCGACATCATGAATTTGTATGAGTTTAACATAAAAGAAGAGGAGGAAACTTATCTGTCGCTGGAAAAATATAAATAGATCTAATCTGGCCACAACCACAGTCGTCGCGTAGCACTATCTACATAAGAATACGTAGAAAAATTGTTTGACAGGTGTGGTCTGTAGCTCGTCGTTTTCATTGTGTTCGGCCTAATAGGCCATTCCATCACGAACAAACTTTCCGTTGCCGCTTGACGCATAGCAGTTTAAGCGCTTCTTTTTGCAATGAATCCCGGCAACAAGAAAAACGATAACAGAAAGCTGACGTGGTCGAAGGAGAACAAAGGTCAATTCGAAGCGTGTAAAAAACAACTCGCTTCTGGCGCCATGCTGCCCATGCTCGGCAACTGACGCTGAGCTCTCGTTATGCCTTCAGCCACTAGGTTTCTTCCCACGCAAATTTTCGAACGCCTAAACATGTTAAAGCACTTATAACCGTGAGTTGACTGCTTTGCATAGTGCTTCAATACAAGCTTCAAGGTAGCATCTGTCGCGTGTACATGCACCATAAACCGCTCATCCATGTCTTCCATCAGCGCTGTGATAAAGTTTCTGACAAGCAGATCGGGCAATTTAATTTTGTCGCGCAATTTTCGACCGACATAAGGCATGTCGAAGGCAAAAATAACTTCACAGCAGACCTGCTATCGCGGGTTCAGTCCCTTACCGCTGCTACAATTAGCTACGAGGAGCTTGCCGTAGACCAGCAAACGATGCGGAGCTGAGGTGGTACCTCACCAAAGATACCGCACACTCTTTAAATTTACAAAGTTTTGCATTTCCCTGTAGCGGCAACAAACTCTTATGAGATGTATAAACAGGCCGTATGCGTCCCTTCATAACGAAGAAAATTATATCAACTTGCCTCAACTTGGAACATGTAGGTATTCGCGGGACCCAGAAGATTATGATTGATCGATTCGTATGGCCTAGTATTCAACACGAAAGCAAGCAGTTCGCCGGAGGTTGTATACAGTGTCAGCATAGCAAAATTATTCGGCATAACAGTAGCTTACTTCAACGTCGTGACCGCCCAACACAACGATTTGGGCATTTACATATTGATATTATGGGTCCGTTTCCGCAATCGGAAGGGAGTCGATATTGCCTCACAATAATCGACCGCTTTATCTGTTGGCGAGAAGCCATACCCATAGCAGACATGATGGCAGTAACTGTAGCGAAAGCCTGTGGATATTACATCCGATTTGGGACGCCAATTTGAGAGCGCTATATTTAAGTATTTGCTAAACTATCTAGGCATTTTACACTTACGAACGACGCCGTGCCATCCGCAGTCAAATCGAGTTATAGAAAGATGGCATCGGTTCCTGAAGTCAGTTATTCTGCGCCACCAAATCGATCGCTGGTCAACATACCTACCGCTCATATTATCGGGCCTTCTCTCATCATTCCAAAACGACATAGTATGTACGCCAGCAGAGCTCGTATTTAGTGAGTCCCTCCGTCTATTTTTCGATTTGAAGAACAAAGGGGTGAAACTAACTGAGGTGGTTCAACAATTGTGGCTGGTTATGACAAAATTAGGCCGGTCGACACCGCCTGGTCTTCAAACATGCGAACAAGTTTTTGTCCGCGACGACTCAGTGTGTCCGTCTCTTTCACCGCCCTACAAAAGGCCTCATAGAGTACTAAAGCCGAAACCAAATGTAGATAGTTTTCCATAGAGGGCTTTTACGATATCTATTCGCCTTTTGATTCAAAAGCTAGTATGTATTTTAATTAGGTGCCCATATTGTTATTCTACATACCTTACACTGAAATTATAAATTAAATTTAAATAAAAAAAAAACTTTTAATTGCACTGTAAAAACTGGCATAAAAAATAAAAGTGTTATGAATAGTTGTACATATGTACATATATTGTTATGTATTACAAAGCTTTGCATTTATTTTTTCACATTTTAATAGTTTATAAAGGCTACATATATACACATATAAATTATTTCTATTTGTTTAATCACTCAACATTTATTTGACTTTTCATCACAAACGGTGAGAATTATCCACACGCTTTTAAGTTAATTAAACAGAGACAACGCAAGCATTAACGAATACTTTCATGTGCGCGCATATGTATGTTCATACATATATACCCAATTTGCCAAACGACTTCGTAACGACTCGCTCTGGTGAACAATTTGTGGTATGAAAAGCACTGTTCTCTGGCGGGCCGCAAAAACGATATACTAGCGAACTGCAAAACGGTGCTCAAAATCTTTAACAAACACCAAATGCAATTAAATGCAATATTAAAAAAAAAAAAAAAAGTAAAAAAGTCAAGTTCGGGCTGAGCCCAACATTAAATACCCGGCGCAAGTATTAAATATGTATATGTTCTTCACCTTTCCGAAAACTACCGCTAAATAGTAAGCAGAGTTGTTTACCCCTATTTCAAATATCGTCGATAGAACATTCAGTTAGGCGTAATGAGATACGTGAGTGGGTGGGTTTACACCCATTTTCCAAAATTCCATAATAATGTTACTTCTTTCTAATGGATTGTTGTTAGCAGGGGCGCACCCAGGAATTTATTTTAGGGGGGCGGGGGGGGTTTATATTTCTGAAGATATATCACAGGAAAATACTGAAAATTTGCTTCAGATACTACCCTCTTTAATATACATTTATGCAAGTTTTATGTACAGTATGTAATAAATAAATAAACGTTTTAAAATTCATAAACTGCACTGTATTTACATAAGATTAACAGAACTCAAACACTTTTAACCAACTTCAAAAAAAAGGGAGGTTATCATCTCGCCGGAATACATAACTTTGGACCACGTGAACCGTTTTCAATAATCCTTTTTTTATTAGAAAGATAGTACCTCAAGGTTCGTTCCGTAATTTGTTTTAGAGATCAGATGATTGGATCATGAAGAAATTAACGGTACCCCTAAATTTCAATATGAGAATTGAAGTCGGTTGTGTTCTTTCCTTAAAAACTACTTGCTTAATAAATAGTTCTATAAACTCAAGATGCGCTCAACTTTCAAAAGTACCTAATAAAAAATTTAAAAAAAGAGTCAGTAAAAATAAATTTATTGATTCCATGAATTTTTGCACTTCTATGTTCATTTTTTCGATTTCTGGTTTTCGATAGAGATGGTGATTTTTCACGATTGCTAAATTTTTTTAATATTTCAAATACCGAAAAAATTAACTGAACTCTCAAGAAAAACGAAAAATTCATATAAAACGACGGACGAGAAATGGAAAAGAAATTTTCTTCTACCAAAATTTCTTAAATCAGTTTGCAGCTCTCAAGAAAAAAAATGCTCGTATATTTATTCCCTCATGAAAATTTACAGCAAAAGCAAAGCGCTTTTTCAAGCAACAGAAATTATAATAAATATTTCTTATAATTTCCTTGAGAGCTGGATTCTTAGCTTTAAGATACAGATTGTATTTGAGGTTATTAGCTTTAGGGGGGGTTTGAACCCCAAAACCCACCCCTTGTGCGCGCTAATGGTTGTTAGTATCAATTTTGTATAAATTAGCGTCCTTAAATTCCGAAATATCGAAGTTTGAAGCATTTCTGAAATTTACCGTTATATGAAAACTGGGCGTAATTTTAGTCCGATTTCAATAATTTACAGCGCTTTGCTTTTATGTGGAAAGCATATCAATCGTGCCGAGTTTGGTACAAATTGGTCCAACGGTTTCCGAGATACATATACATGATCATAAGTGGGCGGTGCCACGCCTATTTTCCTAAATTTTATCATAAACCTATTTCCTGGTAAAGAATTATTGCAAACATCAATTTTGAATAAATTAGCATCAGTATTGATTGAAACGACATCGATTCGAACTCGTTCTCGCTCTGTGGCAAACTGGGTAGGACCTATACACCTGCAAATGATGCATAAAAGACGTTGCGACAACAGCAACAACTATGCTAACACCAGTACCGGTAGCAATAACAATAATGATAATAATAACAACAACGACTTCACTTCATTATCCATAATGCCAACAATGCAGAAAGGATTGACAGAGCAACACAAGAACTCGAAAGGGCTGAAAGGGGGTGTCCTGCATGAGCAGTCATTATCCAGGCCGCAGGGGTAGTTTAAAACGCACATAGATCGCAGCCTTTGTTAACGGAAAGTTAAAAGGCGAACTCCACATCTATCTATGCATGCGCATACACTCTTACGTACAAACGTTGTACAAGGAAGCTCTGGTGCATCAGTGACGACTGTGAAGAGCATTTAAATGCTACGCTGTTATGCTAATTGGCATATGCTCAATTAAATGAAATCACCAGTCATGGATGAAGAGCATGAAGTTCGCTCCTGCTTTTTCAATTCAACAAACCTCTCCTCTATCGCCATCTGTGCCAGCACACATTTTGCTAACAGGGCGCCCATGACAACGGCCCCCTAACTTATTATGATGAGTATTGCAATTTTTACACATTTTAAGAAGAAAAAGAAAGAGTGGAACGTAAAAAAAGAACCAGGGAGCGAGAAAGCTAAAGTAAATCCGCAGCCTGTGGCCATTAACCACCAACAACATAAATAGTCATCCACTCCATTGTAAAATGCAAACTGAGGTCAAATACATACATTTAGCCGCCTCATCCTGCAATCTCTTCTCTTTTTTCTTTCTGATAGTTTGTTGATGATGATTAGATAAGTAGCAGCATTCACAGTTTGTTGCTGCATCGTTTTTATCTGCATTGCTGCCACTGAGATTGTAATACATATTGGTTGTTGTTGCTGTCGTTTTCGTGTTCACCGCTTTGTGGCAACCATTTAATTTAGCGCACAATACGCCACTTGTGGTTGCCATGGTGGCCAAAAGCCTCCTCGCAGTTGATCCTTTCCAACGAACGAGCAAAGGTCTTGTGCTAATGATGCAACGCATACAGCAATAGCAACAACAACAACAATTATAATGACGTTAAGCACAAAGATGTCACGGCAACGATAACAAAGGCATATGGTATGATTTCTTTTCGCAATGATAAGCATAATGAGCCAGAAAAAGGCATTATTAAATTAAATAACCAAATTTAGACGATAAAAAACAACATACATTTATTCAAAACCTCGCTTTTAAGTTATCGCAGAAATTTTCTTTCACCCAATCTACCAAAGGAAGATCGCGGCTAGAAGGAGACAAAATTTACTCTAAAGCTGCCTAGGAATGACTGTAGACTTCTTATTGGGGAATACGGCGTTGGCGAATGCAGTGGAATTCTGACAATCGTTGAATTTACGTTGAATTTTCGTCGCTGAAAGAAGAGAGCATGCAAATATTTATTTATTTATTGAAAAGCTAATATTACAATTTAAAAATTATAAATTAGGTGGATAGCCATAGTAACATAGGCCTGAGGCAGAGCTTGCAGATAGATAGATGTTGCGTGTTGTTAGGGGCGTCTGCTATTCTTTTAGAGATCTTTGGCGATCAAAATTAGCGATAGCAAATGTTGGAATCCGGCTGCTGAATTGCTTTCAAGAAGAGTTTCTACCAAAACTAGACTAGGCTACAAAAAATGATATGTACAATCTATTAAAATTCACTAAGGTGGTTTCACTCATTCATCTTAATAGGTCGTAGTATTTTAGGTAACACTAGGGACGTAGCATATCTTTTCTAAGCCTGCTTGACAAAGTCGCAGAGGTACTTTTCTACTTAAAAAATACCATTGCCAATGGTGGCGTATGTTCCAAAAGGCGTTACTCAACTCTCCGTTTGTAGCCAGGAAGTTTTTTGCCTTGTTTTCGTTCACGACATTAGTTTGCGGGAATACCAAAAGCGGCTTTTAAATCGACGAAAAGATAGTGAGATTGCACTTGTTTATCAGCAGATTTTCCAGGATTAGACGAACTTTGGAAATCTGGTCAATAGTGAATTTGCCAGGTGTGAAGGCTCCACTAAAAGGGCGAATCAGTTGGTTCGTGAATGGGTTCAGTCTTTCAGTCAGCTTGAGGATTAGGCAAATCATACTGATATTCCCATATTCGAGAATGTATTCATAAGTCAAAATTGAGCTTAACAGGTGGTACGGTAGTCCTGGCAGCTCTTCGCCACTGACTTTGGACAATGTAGCCGTATTACTGCGGACATTTCATTGTGGGGAATTTTCCGACGGTGGAAAAGACGAGTGAGATGTTAAGGAATTTAATAAATAAATAAATAAATTTGTATACATTTTGTTTATATTTATGGGGTAGATTCGTTCTCTGCATAAAAATCCGCAGTCTAGTAACTACTAAAGAAGTAAACGTCTTGGCTGTTCACATGGGCGTAGCCAGGTAGGGGCAGGGGGGTGCTCGAGCCCCCCCTAACTTTCAAATGTTAATTATATATATGTAAAATAGTACCCTGAAATGCCAGCTTAATAGGGCCGAGCCCCCTCCCCCCCCCTAAATTTCATTCTGGCTACGCTGAGGCTGTTCACCAAACCGGTCTATACCTTTATTAATAATCTTAGATTAGTTCTATGGTACAATTAATTTTAGTGTGATAATGTGCAAGTTTCAATTGGCTAAATCAAAGGTAATTTTAAGCCATTTGAAACTTGCACCTTATCACACTAAAGTTGAATAAGCTATAAAACAGTGTACTCAAAAAAATTTGAGTCAATCGCCCTAGTTTATAGTGAAAATCATCTTGACTGGTTTTGCTCTAGGTTCCCCAATTATAAATGATAAAACCGTGAAATTTTGTGGGAAATTCACTAAAAAATGTATTATGCACGTCCGTTGAAATACTTTTCCAAAAAAATCGTAAAAGTGGACATGGGTTTAGCGAGCTGAAATTCACCGACTGACTGCTATTGTTTTAATCGTTTGAGTTCAGTAGATCAATAATATAAAAATTGGCAATGAAATTGTTTTAGACACCCTCTAAGTAACAATACTTGACAGCAAAGAAGAAAACATTATGTAGTTGCTTTGTGTGATATCTTGTAATGTGTGTACTTATCCTCACTGCTATTATTTTAATCGCAGTTGTACATTTTCGTGCCCTGTATTTACATGCGACGATATTTAAAAACATCAAATTACACTTTTCAGCTGAAGCAATTTTTGGAAAACTAAGAACTTATGGCTCAAAATACTACAGGTAGTCTAAAATATTCCAGTCATCTTTTAGAGATAAACATTTTTAGTGCTCTCAAATGACAAGTGAAAGAATGAAAATAATGAAGGCTAATGAAGAACAAAAGGTCCTCGATGGCGCAAAAAAAATAATTCACGATAAAGCGAGACGAAATGTCTGCCTTTGGAAAATATTTTCCACAGATATGTACATACATATGTTTGTATGTATGTATGTAGGTGGTACATACACACATATGCGCTATATACAAACACTCAAATATTTAACGAAAATTACATCATATTATCTAATTGAAATATTTTCAATGTCAACACCCATTTGACCTAAGTTGAATTTTTTCTGAAGAGCTGAGACAATGGGTACGAACCCTGTTGCAGTGAAGCAGGACTTCTTATGAAAGGCGCAAACTGAAATGTGACAAAGCAAGAGATTATCAAAATACATAAGTAAACATATTGTATGTATATTAGACTGCATCACAAAAANGACAAAGCAAGAGATTATCAAAATACATAAGTAAACATATTGTATGTATACTAGACTGCATCACGAAACAAAGTTGCAGTTTTCCGGGATTACAAAATTTATTATATTTTAAGACGTCCACCAAAATATTTCGGAAAAATTTTAAGATTAAAGCGATTTGAAAATACATCCAAAAATGGAGTTTTTTTTTTTGAATAAAAATAGTTTCTTAAAGAACTTTTTAAAAAAAGACCTCGNTTTTTTTTTGAATAAAAATAGTTTCTTAAAGAACTTTTTAAAAAAAGACCACGCAGATGACAAAACAGATTAGGCTTAAAAAATCTGCATAAAAATATTTAAAAATCTTTTCAACGGAATCGTAATAATGAGATTTTTGATGCTGTTTTTTAATATTTTTCAAAGATTGATTTACGAAAAACTTAAATAACTGGGCCAAAACTGTTCTGATTTAGACTTATGGGATCTCGGCTATAGGTCATTCGTGTCCCAGTTTTTATTTTTATTTTTTTCAAATCCCAACACATCTTAGTTTAACTTTGAATGATGTTCGTTCACCCTACCCTTCTCTTTCATCCTTATTAGCAAAGATATAAAAAGGGTGAGAAAATACCTTTCCAATGATATGATGATTGATTCAGGATGAATGATTCAGGTTTTTCTTATACCAATCTTTGACAAAAGTTAAAAAACAGCATCAAAAAGTCTCATTATTACGCTTCCGTTAACAAAATATTTTTTACTTTTTTAAATATTATATGTAAATTTTTTAAGCTTAAACAGTTTTGTTATTTGAGGGAATTTTTTTAAAAAATATATTTAAGAAACTATATCATAAAAAACTGCATTTTTGGAGGTATTTTCTCACTTAAATAGCAATATTTTTCCGAAATACTTTGGTGGGCATCTTAAAATATAACAAATTTTATAAC
>NW_016174909.1:0-10506 GCF_001687245.7 Rhagoletis zephyria
CAATCAGTTCGTTGACGGTGGGCTTCAGTCTTTCACACAATACACTCGACAAGACCTTGTAACCTATGCTTAGAAGGTTGATCCCGGTAGCTTACGCCAATGGCGAGGTCGCCTTTCTTTCATCTGACCATTTTCTGCATAAGAGTTACTGCATACACCTTATCAGCTCCTTGCCGCCATATTTGAATAGCTCAGCTGGCAGGGCGTCAGGTCCAGCAGCTTTGTTGTTTTTCAGCCTCGTAATTGCAAATCGTACCTTGTCATAGTCAGGCTGTGGAACATCGCCTCCATCGTCATCGACTGGAGGGCTCGAGTTCGTCTTCTCCACTACTTGCAATGCTGCTGCCATTCAGTAGGGTAGTAATTCAAATATAGGAGTATGACTATTCATTCTCAGAAGTTGAAAGTAAAGGACTCCGTAGGTGTGATACAATAGCGTGTTCAAAATTACTATCAAAGGATTTTGTTTATGGCGAACTGCATTAGGGCAAGTTGTGACAATACAGCCTCACAGCGGTCCCGAAATCGTTTCATTTATAAAACTTTTAAGTTAAGATAGCGTTGTCTTAGTTCCGTCAATATCGGACAGTGGCAAAGAAAGTGTTATACCATTCCGACTTCCTCTTCGTCTCGGCAGCTGCAACAGAAGTCGTTTGTTGGAAAGGCCACTAGGAAAGTCTACTAGGCTATGACCACTGATGATTCCAATTACCAGGAGGAAAAAATATTTATCGAGTCTGGGCCAGATTTGACGAGCGTGTTGGTTTTGTATTGCTTCTTATGTTTGATAGTCCGACAAAATCGCTTTGAAGTCATAGTGGAACCCAAACCACACTTATGCTATACTTAGATGCCATCTCGTTTAGAATATGTCCACATTAAATAGCTATTTTATAAGAAGTCCAGCAGAATTCTGGTGATTTAATTATGACTTGTTTGAACGAGTAAATGGAAATCGCTTTCTTCGAACCGGTTACCAATTTTGAAAATTCCGAATTCTTAGTGCCGGTTATCAATTTTAAACAAAGCGGAGTGGTCCTGCCCTTTTTTAATATGTAAAGAATAAAGCGAATTTAACAATTTATTAAACAAGTATTCTTCTTGCTTTGTTCATATTAAATATCGAATAATTAAAAATTAGTTATTCACAAAGAACACTCAGCAATAGTGTAAGCGTCAAAAATTATTATTATTATTATTTTGAAATAGGTAACCGGTACAAATAACTACAAGTACACCTACAAATAGAGCGACATTGACTGTACTATGTATATATCCGGGAAAAAGCTTCTCATATAAAAAAATTTTCCGTTCCGAGGCGGCCTAAAACTGTAGATTCCTCAACTTTCGTGACAACAGCAAAAAATCTGCCACAAATTGGGGGCACAAATACATACATATGTATTAACAAATAATATAGAGCTGGTAGCCTAATTAGCGCCTCCAGGCTTAATATCATATGAGTTACCCCTACAAACTAGCATTTGAAGCTTATGAGCCGCCTCATTTTCTCTAAACCAAACTTTTTCCTAAATTTCAAAGTAGTATTTAAATATAAACTCTGAGTACGGAATTTTTAAATTATATTCTATATAAAAACATTCGCTTCAATGCGCTCTCCCATCCTCAATAATAAATTCATAGCAGTGCCACGCAGCGACCACCGCGCCGATCGTCAGCCTGCATTTGCTACGTGCACAAGTTCAAAAAAAACGTACAAAAAAAAATTCTAAATCATAAAAATAAGAAAGTGCAACATATGTTTAACGAGGGTATAACACTTGTCCTGCCCACAATTTTTAGTTTTCAATTGCTGAAAACTGCAACCCTTATTCCCAACACCACGATCAATTCAGAGATCACTGCACATACGCTTTGATGATCGAGCATAAAAAATGCATTGCCGATTAACTTGAAAATGCGCACCACGAATTGTAACGGTCAAAATGAGCAGAACGTACAATAGCAGCATCGCTCAATATCTACGCACCTGATCATCGGCAGCGCAGCAGTGTACAGCATTTTAATTTTCATAAATGCGTGCCCTGAATGAAAATTACCGAAACGCAACTCAAATTACCTTAAAATGAAATACGAATCTGGAAAAGAGAAAAAAATCAACAAAAGATTTATGAAAATTCCAAACTCGAAAAATGTATTTTACTTTCCCACGATCAGCATAGAAAATAGCTGATATGCATAGAAAAGAAAGGATATGCCCTATGCGTTTTCAGCATTACCATTTAATCTGAATTATTTGTTCTTTTGCATTGCAGGTAGAAAGCAAGGAAAACACACGAAAACACCAGCGGAGTGTGTGTAGGCATGCAGGAAAAATCCCTTTGCACACGTGCAAGGGATCGCTCGTTTCCAAAAAAAAAAAATTAAAAAAAAAATCAACAAAGGCTTTAACTATAACAAAGTAGCGGGGATAAATGCATTGGATCAGGGACAGTCTCAGCGTCGCGACACCTTAACAAATACACTAATTGTGTGCGTTAAGGTTGGGAGAATACGTCAGAGCAGGTCAGGCGCAGGTAATGAAAAGAGCACAGCCATGGAGAAAGAAAATCAAATTACACCTGCCCGGCTATGCGTGCGCTGATTGGTCAGGAGGGTATTTACAGTGCGCTGCTCACTGCTTATTCGAGCCACTTAGGGGTAGTTTCGCGCATGCGCAAACGTATAAAAAGTCGAGTTGATGAGCGATAGGACATCATTCGTAGCGTTGCATTCAAGCAAGTAACTGCAAAGTAAATTTGGAAATACTGAAGCTAAATTCAAGTAAATTCGTAAAATTTAAAAAAAAAGTAAACAATGTCTTTGTCTTACGCTACGCTCGTGAATACTTGCGATGCCAACAAATTGGCTAAGCAAACCATCAACAGCAAGCCGCAATATACACCAAGGAAGGCACTCAACAAGGCTTTCAAGTTGTTGCGCCGTGATTTTCAAGCCATCCACATCGGTTAAGGTAATCAACAAGGCAGAGCAGCAAATCACAACGCAGAAGTCGTTGAAAGTAGCTGAGAAGCAGAAGCGCCGCGAAGCTGACGCCGCCGTTCTAAGCGAAGTAAATGCACTCTGCTCTTGCTCAGCAATCAGCGCTGAAGAGTATGAGAATTTCCTCAACGAGTTGGCTGAGTTGCAGGCTGCAGCAAGCAAAGCGATCGCTGCTGAGTAATGGTGCCGGATTTTGCTGTTTGCCGCTTTACTGATTATTCCCGGATGCTACGCGCATTCTACTGGCAAGCCGCTAGTGCCTTCAAGGACCTGGTTCGTCCTTAAACCGCACCGCTTACATTGTAACGAGAAACGCTTTATATTGTCGCAGCTTTACTAGTTTATATGTATACAGCTTAGCGTATGTGCGCGTGTGATGCAGTCGAACTGCCAACAATCCCTTCGGCGATCCATTTTAGAGCCCTTAATCGATCTGCGCGTGTGCTTCTAGACTTTTGGAAACACTGCGTGGACTGGCCTACCAGAAGCATCGTCGATATATGAAAGCTTTAATTTTAAGAAATCAATTGTCTTCCATTTAGTTTTTAAGTAACAGAAATTGTGTAAATTTTTATTTTTAATAGAAAATATATTAAAACATATTTTTTGTACAAAAACGAATTTCTATTCTTCTTTATTGGATCCTTAAGCATTTAGCATATTCGGCCTTATCACGAATTCCATGTGAACAAATATTCCCAAAAATTATAAAGCAAAACAAAAACAAGTTTTTCCCAATTTGTTTTTGTTTCGCTTGTTAAACTATGGGAACGATTTATTCACATGGAGCTAGCGATAAGGATAAATATCTATTTTGAATATTGGTTTATTTTCAAAATTGAAGAGTAATGAGAAGCTATCTTTGTTTTAAGTTGACATTTTTATATTGAGTTTTACGTGGTTTTAAATATTTTGTTACTTTCGCAAAAAATTTAAAAAAGATTAAAACTTTTATGACGTCCTCTAGTGGCCTCTAGACTAGGGATTTTCAGATATTTCTGTCAATTGTTTGATAGCGGAAAGTTTGATAGGTATTGCAAAATTTGCTGAAATACTGTTTTGATCGCTTTATCCAAACAAGGCACACTCCTACGCATCTTGGCTGCTTCTTTCATTTATGTTAGCAAAAGTTGTGGTAAAAAAGTAAAAAGATAAGCTTTTACTTACTAAACCACTCAGCCTAGAATGAGTGCATTTTACACTGTGTTGATCTTTAGTGATAGAACTTCTAGCATTTTAAAGTTGGTTTTCTAAAGTCAGTTCGCTCATTGCAAGTTCATTAGCCGCCACTACTTATTTTATGCATATCGCTACCTTTTTAACAAAATGCCCTGACTAAGCTTGATGTGAACTTACAGGGAAACTCTGCCTAAGATAGTAAAAAGTCTTTCGTATGACAAATAAAAAACAGATAGAAAGATGGTTTGAGAGACTTTTGTTATCTACAAAAGTCTTATGCTGAGATCCCACGATTGCCGCAATACACCAATAATTGCCTCATTTTATGCCCCAATCGTGTGATTTCACAATAAATTGAATCATGTGGCAATAGAGGCCGATATTTTGCTTACAATGCCCAATCAAATACAACCCACTTGCGGCAATCGTGTGATAACTCGATTGGCAATCATATGGCAATGAAAATTTCAAAATTGCGGCAATATTTATTTTGTTCTTGTGCGGTAATTGAAGTGAACAATACACAACAATATTTAGGCTGTTTATTTATAATTTACTTTTTTTCTTCCTTCTGTGTCCAAAAATCACTAACTTTTAATTCAATTTGTATTCAAATTATAATTTTTCTTGAAGTCCCATGACGGAATCTGCGATATATACCACCACAAGCAAAACTCTTACGAGAAGAATACGAAAGATATTTTATGTCACCAATTGGCGAACTGCCATGACAGTATAAATTTATTAAAAACAAAAACTTAAAAGTTCAATACAGCCCACGACGAAACGGTAGAACCTCAACATTTTGACCAGTTTTGACTACTTTTCTTCTATTTTTAATATTTTATTGAGCTTTGTACCACGATTGTTTATTAGGAAAAATTGAAAAAGCAACAAAGTCTAAGCGGTAGAAGTTATAGCACAATTTCGGAGATCACCACATCTCCTCATCATACTTCTTTTTTCTAGACTTCAGCAGGGATCGAGCCTGCGAATTCGATGTTCAAAGTCAGAAGCGTTAACCACTGAGCTATGTACATCCCGTAAACTCTTGTTGCTAATTCATTTTCCTTATTCAACCAACTACTATCAAGTGCAGCTGATTTGCCGCTATTTAAACTCGACAGCGTGGTTGTTGTTGTCAATTCTATACATCCATTTGCTTATTTGCTTTTTTGTATAGTTTCAGGCAGGCTCTTCCTAAACTATGTATTTGTCAATGTTATTGTGGCTTGTTAATATTTTATTTTTAATATTTTATTGAGCTTTGTACCACGATTGTTTATTAGGAAAAATTGAAAAAGCAAAAAAGTCTAAGCGGTAGAAGTTATAGCACTATTTCGGAGATCACCACATCTCCTCATCAGACTTCCTTTTTCTAGACTTCAGCAGGGATCGAACCTGCGAATTCGATGTTCAAAGTCAGAAGCGTTAACCACTGAGCTATGTACATCTTCTATTTATTTAGTGTTCATTATTTTTCTATAAAAGTATAGCTCATTGTCTAACAAAAACCGCATAAATTGCAAGCTTTATACAAAAATTATAAAAATTTCTTAAATTGTTGAACACAATTGCATGGTTTTTAATTTCGATTTCTAGAAAAAAAAATGTTATTCAGTTTTATACCTCATTAAAATTTAGTACAATAAGGTGCAAGTTTGAAGTTGCTAAAAAATCCTGTCGATATGATAATTTTTTTAGCAGGCGGTATTATGCACTTTCTTCTATGTAAATTACTTTGTAAACTGCATAACAAATTTTTTTCTAGAAATCCAAATTAAAAGAAATGTTTATAATTGTTGTATAAATTTGAAATTTGTATTTATTTTATTTTACTTGTAATTAATAAATAACCAAAATTAATAAGAAAACTCTTGTAACTTGAACTCCACATATTTAGCACGTTCCAGTTAATAATAATAATAATAGATTGACGCTTACACACATGTTAGTGTTTGACCGAGCTTCTCCTCCGATTTGTGGCGTGCGCCTTGATATTGTCCCACAAAGCGGAGGGACCTACAGTTTTACGCCAACTACGAAGGGCGAATGTATTTATATGAGAAGCTGTTTTTCATGGCAGAAATACACTCGGAGGTTTGCCATTGCCTGCCGAGGGACGACCGCTGTTAAGAAAAACCCTTTTTTCTATATTTTTTGCGATGTTTCTTTGACCAGGGCTTGAACCCAGGCGTTGCGGAGTGAAAGCGCGCACTGCTTACCACTACACCACAGCGGCACGTTGCAGTTATCGTGGAAAAATAAAAAAAACTGTACACTCAAACTTCTAAATAAATGCATCAGTTTTCATTGGGCTCAAGTTTTTGCATTTTTGCTTTCAAACAACAAATATGCATAAAATGGGCCCACAATATATAAATTAGATGCAATTTTCTTTTTTTTACGAATACGCCAGTTTTACACAACAAAGAACAAAACAGAATTTAGAAGTCAGNACGTTGCAGTTATCGTGGAAAAATAAAAAAAACTGTACACTCAAACTTCTAAATAAATGCATCAGTTTTCATTGGGCTCAAGTTTTTGCATTTTTGCTTTCAAACAACAAATATGCATAAAATGGGCCCACAATATATAAATTAGATGCAATTTTCTTTTTTTTACGAATACGCCAGTTTTACACAACAAAGAACAAAACAGATTTTAGAAGTCAGCGCAACATCTTATTGTCACGATTGCCGCATGCTAGAACAATCGTGTGATAATTGTCACTATATTGATTTTCACCAACTTGCGGCAATCAAAATTGTATAAAAAGAGGCAACCGTGTGACTGTACAGAATTTGATTGGGACAATTTTTTTATTGTGCTCCAGTACAGCACAATAAAAATTGTTTCAGATTGGTGCATTTGCGGCAATCGTGTGATCTCAGCTTTAGAAAAAAATCCCCCACATTCAAGGCTCATGGCGAAAAGCTCTTTTGCCAAAAAGCACTTGCGCCGCTCTAAAAGTCGCTACAGTCAATTGCGCACTGCGCTGGTTTGCCATTTGAGAGATACAGACTCGAGTCCTCGGCGAGCGTATTTTTTTTTTCTTTTTTTCTATTTATTTTCTTTTTCTTTTTTTTAACTTAAATTTCTTTTAATTATTCAATTTTATTTACTTAAAAAGAAAAATACTTATACACATATTTTTTTAATTTTCATTTGATCTTTATTTAACAAATTTTTTTATATTCGATTAATTTAAACAAAAAAAACTTTTTGCTTTTTTATAATTACAATTCATTTAGTTTTCTGATTTTATTGTTAATGTTGTTTAATGTTTTAAAAAGAAACATTTATTTTTACTGTCTTACAATTTTTTAAATCTTTTAATCTATTTATGCTTTTTAACATGGTTTTTTTGNCTTTTTTTCTATTTATTTTCTTTTTATTTTTTTTAACTTAAATTTCTTTTAATTATTCAATTTCATTTACTTAAAAAGAAAAATACTTATACACATATTTTTTTAATTTTCATTTGATCTTTATTTAACAAATTTTTTTTTTATTCGATTAATTTAAACAAAAAAAACTTTTTGCTTTTTTATAATTACAATTTCATTTAGTTTTCTGATTTTATTGTTAATGTTGTTTAATGTTTTAAAAAGAAACATTTATTTTTACTGTCTTAAAATTTTTTAAATCTTTTAATCTATTTATGCTTTTTAACATGGTTTTTTTGTTTCTCTTTAATACATTCTTATTTAATTTTTAGTTTTTGTTATTTGAAAAAAATGGAAATATGCATATATATATATATTTTTTTTATTTGATTTAATTTTTAAAACAATTAAAAGATAAACAGAATAACGCTAAGACCAGCTCGTTATGCAGGTCTTTCAATTAGTCTTTCGAAAGACAGTAAAGGGTTTTGAAGATAGTTGCCAGAGTTGAAAGACTTTTGTCTTTCGAAAGACTTTTGTGAGTTGATAGACAGTTGCCAGAATTGCCCTGTCAGTCTTAGGTTAGGTTAGAATGGTGGCGGAAAAACTAGTACGCCCAAGTTGCAGCTTAGTGCCNCTTTTGTGAGTTGATAGACAGTTGCCAGAATTGCCCTGTAAGTCTTAGGTTAGGTTAGAATGGTGGCGGAAAAACTAGTACGCCCAAGTTGCAGCTTAGTGCCATTTTGACACCATATACCTCAAATGAATATTTTAGAACCCACCGGCGTGGTTGATGAAGTTGAGTATGTAGTGAAGACTTATACCAGATAGCTCTCGTAACGATGTGAACTCATACGCTTCTAGCATGGTATTTCTGCTCCCAACTAGAGCTGTAAATTTGCAAAGACTGTGTTCTACTGTTTCCTGCTCATTCTCGCCTCTGCAGCTTCTACAGAAGCTGTTATAGGCGATTGCCAGCCTTCTTGTGTGGGTACCAACCGGCCAATGCCCAGTAAGAGTCGCTACAAAGCTTACAACGTCAGATCTGGGTTAACTCAGTAAGTTGTGTGTTCTCTTAGGGTTGTGCATGGGCCACATGAGTTTGGATATACAGCATCCTGCCGCTGTGCGTCACCTTTGATCCGATTTCTGAAGATTGTGGAGAAATATGCCTCTATATAAGGCTCCAATTGTGGGTGAGATCCGGTCCTCGATCGACACCAATGTAGAACCCTCTCTGACTAACTCGTCTGCAGCCTCATTTCCGGAAATGGAATACTAGTTAGTCTTATTTCTGGAATGCTTCGTGGCGTCTGAACGTTCAATATGATCTATAGAGGGTACTTTAACTCACTCAAAAAGAGATCAGCTGCGGACTTGCTAATAACACTGCTAACTATATGAAACTATAATCAAGCCATTTATGTAATTGTCTGGTAGAATTCATTAGAAAAATATATTTAAGCCGTTAAAGCGCGTTCAAATGGCTCCCCAAACAACACTTTCTCTATCGCGTGATTCTTTTCTTAACGTGCTAGTTGCGGGTAAGGATAAGTCAGTAGGCTCCGTCGGGGTCATATCTGAAAAAACGAATGGTTACGCACCAAGACTGGCTCCGCTTAGATCCTTCTCTTAACTCCTCCACCTAAGGGGTGAAGAAGAGAGTTGAAGTCTCTGGAACGAGTACAGTTGACATTTTCACGGATCGGCAGAAGTTGATTGGACATTTTTGGTGGATGTATGTTCCTTCAAGAACTCCCCTTAGATCTCATGCAAAGCTGAACTTCATGGCACAGAGACATTGCTGAAAACTGCATGGCCATTTAATTTGCTTACATAAAGGTTATAGGAGTTCCTATGGCAACATGTGGACTGCTCCTGGACAGTCTAGTGTCAACTAACTAACCCCTTGCCAATAAGATTCGGTGGCACTCCGAAGTTTTCCAGCATAATTCAGGCCAGAATTTCATTTCCTTTACATACATTTAATACCATCGCGAAGTGTGCTGTCCTCAAGTGCAACAAACAGCTAAATAATAAAAAAACTAACATTTTTTACTCAGTAAAATTCTCAAATTACATTAGCAAAAAGAAAAATGCATCGAAAACTGCATACGGGCATTGGGCGGCACATGTTGAGCTCACTTCGATCTCTCCCATAGGGGATATTTGGCGCATGCGCAAACACATAAATAAATATCCAGCGTAACCAGTAACAGAACATCATTCGTAGCATTGCATTTGTGCAAGTAACTACAAATCATACAAAAAATCCTCATTAATTTTTTTGCAAAAATCATTTAGTTATACAAAACGCCGAAAAAATGTTCTATGCTGCGCCCCTAACACTTGCAGCGCCAATACTTTGGCAGAGCAAACTATCGCCAAGCCAAATTACACGCCAGGCAAGGCACCGTAGAAGGCCTACAAAGTATTACGCCGGGTTTACAAGTCATCAACAATAGGCAAAGTAGTACTCACCGACGAGTCGCATATCTCAGCGCAGACTTGGCTTAAAATGGCAATAAAGCAGCAGTGCCGCAAAGCTGAAGCGTAATCTGATATCAACGAAAGTGCACTCACCACATGCTCAGCAGAGTTGGCTGAGTCGAAGGCTGTCGCGGACAAGGCAATCAGTGCTGAGTAATTGGTCGGATTTTGCTTTTCATCAATTTACTGGTATTCTACTGGCAAGCCGCTAGTGCCTTCAAGGACCTGGCTCGTCCATAAACCGCACCGCTTACATTGTAACGAGATACGCTTTATAAGCGTCGCAGCTTTAATAGTTTATAAATAAGAGCGTATGTACGCCTGTGATGTAGTTGAATTGCCAACAATTCGTTCGTCGATGCAGTTTAGAGCCATTTTAAGCAAATAACATCAAATACTTAAAAATATGGCCGGCCGCTGTGGTGTAGTGGTAAGCAGTGCGCGC
>NW_016174910.1:0-10505 GCF_001687245.7 Rhagoletis zephyria
ATGTAGTTCCTAAATTCGAAAACAAAATCTTTGCCGCTCATTGCAATATATTCACGCATTTTTTCGATGTCACTCACTCACACCCACAAGGCCATTGCGCTGTGCGCCCACTTTTTATTACACTTTGAGAGAGCATCAACTACATTTGTATGCATATATTTTGTCTGCCGGTTGTTAAGGATTTTCGAATCGAAATTTGTTTTCAGTTAGTTTCCAACCTCCGGCAGTGACGGTACTTGCGAAACTGCCTAAAAGGAGCGAAACAAAGAATTTCCCACGCAATCTGAGCAATGTGGATGTGAAAAGTGGAGAAGAAAAATATCAAAAAACAAAAGAGGTAAAAACGGAAAAGCGTCAATAAGCGGCCAACGGTATATAACNGTGAAAAGTGGAGAAGAAAAATATCAAAAAACAAAAGAGGTAAAAACGGAAAAGCGTCAATAAGCGGCCAACGGTATATAAGTGAACAACAACAATTAACCGTGGGAAAGAAAAATAAAAGAAATGTTTTTTGGTGCGCGCAGTTTCAGGGTTCGCTAGTGATTTTATTTTTGGGCACGTTGACATTTGGTGAGTGAAACTCGTGTAAATTGGGATTGTGTGAAAAGCGGGGCGACAATTGTGCGCCAGTGCTGATGCTGCCGCTGCTGTTGTTGAGTGTGTGAAGTGCGAAAAGGGACGAAGTGTGTGCTGTGTACATAAAGGCTATTTAGTGCGCTCTCAAGTCAATGGGGCTCGGTGCGCGGTGCTTGGTACTTTTAATGCTTGCCGACTTTTGTGACGTGATTTTGTGAATTTCGCCAAGCGGTTTTTTTTGTTTTACCTTTGCCATTTTGCATATCGATGGCTGAGTGGAAGATCGACCTATCTCGGCAGCCAGTTCGAAAACGCTCTATCTCAAAAAACTTTTCAAGAACGCCCTATTTCAGAATTTAATTGAAATACACCCTATCTCAAAATTCGGTTCAAAAACGCCCTATCTTACTTCAAAATGTATTGAAAATATGCTGATATAGGGCGTTTTTGAATCGGCAGCTGAGATAGGGCGTTTTTGAAACGAATTCTGAAATAGGGCGTTCTTGAAAAGTTTTTTGAGATAGAGCGTTTTCGAACTGGCTGCCGAGATGGGTCGATCTTCCACTCAGCCATCGATATGCAATTATCGCAGAAAAATTATTGAAGAGAAATTGTATGGAATATAAAATGTTTTTGTTTTGATTGGTGAAAAAACACAGCCATGAAATAGGAGATTTTCAAGAAATGAAGCTATGGGAAATATTTGAAAAACAGTTTTGAAAAAATTTAAAAAAGAGCAATAATATTTATATAAAAGTTAATAATAAAAAATTAAATAAAAATAAAATTAATAAAATAACGAAATTCAATAAAAATAAAAAAGTATTTAATATAAATAAAAATTAAGTCGAACTACGATGAAATATTTAAATTGAGATGTAAAATAAAATAGAATATAATTTCAAGAATAAATTTAATGAAAAATAAGATAAAATAATATCTAACTAAAGACACAAAAATTGAAAAAATATACAAAGTCGACAAATAAAATGAAATAGCCAAAAATAAAGTAGGAAAATGTTAAAATCAAAAAAGTCAAGGTTAAAATTTTACGAAAAGAGTAGAAAAAAAGCAAACTTAAATGCAATAAAATATGTAGGTCCAAATAAAACGAATTATTAAAAGAAAAAAAAAAATCCCATTTACTGAAAAATAAAACAAAGTAAACTAAAGATTTTAAACAAAAATATTATATCTATCAATAAATATAGATTAAAACAAAACCAAAAAGTAATAAATTAAATAAATAAATAAAAATTACTAAAATAAAGGAATCACAAATAAAAAACTACAGTAAAATTAAATAAAACAATTGGAAACAAAATGAAAGAAAATACTTAGAAGTAAAAGTAAAAATAAAAAAAAAATTAATTAAATCAAACAAATTAACAATTTTAAAGTAACAACAATGCAGTAAAATTCGATCAAAACAGTTAAACTAAGTGATTTAAAATGGAAAAAAATGAATAAAATAATATACCAAATAAATAAAACAAAAGTTCAAATAAATTTAAAATAAATAAAACAAAACAAAAAAAATTAAAAACAGTATAAAAACTTAAATTAAAAATATATAAATAAACATCGAAAAGATGGGTTCAATTATACGATATAAAATAAAAACTAAAAAATATATAAAAATAAAAAGAAATAAAATAAAGTCAAAAGTAAATAATAAACTTTATTAAAAAAAAAATAAAATGAAAAAATATGTATAATATAACATAAACAAAATAAAAGAATTAAATATAAATAAATTAAGTAAAACCAAGAAGTAAACAATTATAAATATGAATGAAAATTTAAATTAGATAATATTGTGTTCAAATAAAAAAATAAATTAAAAATAAAATGCCATAAATTAAATCAAATAATGCAAGAAAAAACTTAATTAATAAAATAAAAATAAAAAATTGCAATAAAAAATAAAGTAAGAATGAAAAAAACTAATTTGGTTTTAAACCAAATAAAACAAAATAAACTATAACAAAGAAAAAATAAAAAATAAAGAAATTATAATAAATAAATTAATCGAAAACAATTTGTTAAGAACGAAAAATAAGCTCAAATAAAATAATAAATTATTTTACAATCACAATAAAATAAAATACAATAAAAAGGTTTAATGAAAAAATAGACGTAAACAAAAAATAAACAATTAAGAAAGTTATAAAAAGTAATATGAAATGAAATACAACATAATAAAATGTAAAAAATGAAATATAATAAACTAAACCGAATAATGCAAGAAAAATATAAAAAAAGAAATTAGTGAAACAAAAAAAAAATAAAAATTAGGAATAGAAAAATAGAGTAAAAATGTATATAATTTATTTGATTAAAAAACAAAATAAAACGAAAAAATAAACTTAAAAAAAATAAAAACAAAATAAAAGATGTTGTATTATGTATGTATTATACAAAAAACCAATAAATTAAAAAGAAAACAATAAAACAAAATAATGTAAGAAATTATTTTACAATCAAAAAAAATAAAATGATATACAATATAAACAAAATAAAAATAAATAAAATAAGAAAATTGGAATAAAAAGATGCCATAAAAAATTAACAAATGAAATAAATAAAAAATTTTAATATACATACAATAAAAAATGAACCAAAAAACTGCACCATTTAAAAAATAAGTAAGAAAAAAATCTAAATAAGTTTCATTTGGTACATTTTCATGATGTTAGGGAGCTGTGGAAACCTCTCTCAGCGGTGCACTAAAGTCACATAGGCGCTTGATTGTTTACACACACACACATGCATATATAAAATATGGATATATACATATGCACATACATACACATTAAATTGTCGCTGACAGTTGCTACATCAAAAAAGCAAAAGTGAAATGTCGCGCGACGCAAATGAGACAACAATAAAAATAAAATAATATGATTAAGTGGCAAACGAAAACCAAAATTAATAAAGAAGCCTGCATATACATATGTAAGTGTAAATGTGTGCATTTTAGAACGTTTTTAATATCGTATTGTGAATATTTAATTTTAGTAATTGCAGAAGCAACAAAAATACGCAGTGAGCTAATTAGCGACGATTTCTTCATGTCCAAGAATACGAAAGGAAAATAAGTGGAAATAAAAAAATTTGTTTGCACTGAAAAAGTTCATAAAAAATTTGTTGAATAAATAAATATGTATACATAAACGAGTATACATACATGTGTGAAAAATATATTTACACACACACATACATAACTCTACAAATGTTAAAAAGTGTAGAAAATAAAAAGCAAAAAGTTAAATGTGCTTAAAAATAAAAATAATGATACATGTACATTTATTTGTGTGCTAAAATATATGCTGATTTTTGTTTATAAATCGTCAAATTTAATTGGTTCAACTTTTCCGCAATATAGTGTGTGAATTTATGTAGTGCGTCTAAACTAAAGCAAAGGAAAATAAAAAAAAAAATAAAAAAAAAACATCTGCGTAAAAATTTAGGCAGTACAAAAAAAGTTGCGCTACTACATAAATAAAAAAATATGTGCATAGAATATTTCGAATAAAATATATACATATTTACAAAACGAAAAATGAATATAATATAAAAGCTTAGTTGGCAAAAAATTAGTACTTCTCTCTATAATATGCGCATATTTATACAGTACACCTATGAAGAATAGAAACCAATCAACAAATCAAGTTTAATACATATGTACATCCATATGTATAAACATATGTATGTAGAGTAGGTATAAATAAATTGGTGTTGATTGAAAATTGCTAAAGAAAGAATTAGTTCAGCCACATACAGATATATGTTTGTTTGTATGTACATATGTTCGTACACACAACAATAAACTGATAACACAAAAAAAAAAAAATCTTTTAAAAAGTTCTTTCAAGTGATTGTGTTGCCGTGGAAAACCAGAAAAAGAAAACATAAGGCAAACGCTTTCACAACAAAACACAATAAGTAAGAAACCAAGGAGAAACAAATCGAGAAAATTGAACGAAAACAAAAAAGTTAAAAATCCAGCTAATAACGAATCCCCTTGAGTAATTCTTGTGATATCCTACGTACTTTTACGGCATTCCTCGGCCTCACTCGACGGCTTCATCATCATCAGCAAAGTTGCGTTGTCCATTAGCAACTGAGGTACGAGAGCGGCTGAGCGCAACTAATAGATTGTTTATTGTGCAAACATATACTACTTCATACATAAACAGAACACCGGAAGGAATAACAAGGTACGTACGTGTATGCACCATTGTCATAGCCAATTATATACCATATATTCTTCGCATTATTAGCGGGGGATAAAAACAATTATATGTATATGTAATGCGCGTTTTTGCTTTACAAATATTGTGGTAAACATTTGCCCACTTTTATTTTGCACTCCCTTCGTGTTGAATTTTTTTCATGTTTTTGTCATCTGTGCCATTTTCAAGCGTTGACTGAAGGTTGGACCTGATTGTTTACTGCCGCCCAAAGGCGTTATTGCTGTGCCATTGACATTATTACACATTGACAATTCATTAAAATGCATGTAATTGTTTACTTGTATGTCTCTATAGGATACATACTTTTTCATACATATATACATTGACTCAAACAGTTGTTCACGTGTTGCTTTATATTTTAAATATTCACAATGTTCTTCATATTAAAATATTTTGGTTATTTGTTTATAAAAATATAGTTTATGCTATCAGCAAATTTTCAAATTTCATAAAAATTTTTGAAAAACTCAAAAAATTTTCCTGCAAATTTCGAACTTTTTAACATTACGTTGGCGGGCACCCATAACTCACCACCACTATTTTTTTTTAAATGAGGCAGAATTTTGTGAATTAATAAAAAATAAAATTTTTTTTTAATATAGTTCATACTATAAGAAAAACTATATAAATCAAAGTTTCAAACTTTGTACAAAATTTAAAAAAGTTTATAAAATTTTCATAACATTTTCCAACTTTTTAATCAAAATTTTTATGAAAATTTCGAATATACCCAATTTGAAATTTTTATAAAAATTTGAGGAATTTTTTTAAATGTCGTACAAAGTTTAAAACTTGGATTTATATAGTTTTCGTTATATGTAGTATGAAATATATTTAAAGAAATAAATATTTTTTTTATTAACCCGAAAAATTCTACCTAATTAAAAAAATAGTGGTGGTAAGTTATGCGTGACTGCCAGTGTAATTTTAAGAAATGTAGTTTTATACTCATACAATTTTAGTATAACAAAGTGCATGTTTGCAGAAATTAAGAATTTGCATTAATTTTTGATAATAGTTTTTTTTTTTGCCGCCGGTCTTTTGCGGTATTTTCCATATAACAAGTGCAAATTATAAAAACGGGCGTTGATTTTTTTTTTTATTTTTTTCGCAAACGGTCTTGCGCATTTTCTTACAAAAGAAATTCATATTTAGTTATAGATATGTAAAAACTTGCAAAAAAAATAAAAAAATATCAAAAATCGACGTGAATTTTTGCCGCTTGAAACTTGCAGTTTGTTATATGAAAATTGTGTGAACTATAAATAAAACTTTATTCCAAAAAAATTCTAAATTTTTTGAATTCTTCTAAATTTCTATAAATTTAAATTTTTTTTTGTTTAAGTTATAGCATCTACAATATTTTTATAAAAAAATAACAAGAAATCATGGGCTATAAAACTGCATACTTAAAAAATTAATAAAAAGAAGTTCGAAATTTAAATATAATTTTTTTTTTTTNTTTTTCCAAATTTTGTATTAAGTTCGAAAATTCGGTTTATATGATTTTGGATATAGCATGAATAACCTTTTTATAAAAAAATCAAAAAAGGAAATTTTAATGAAAAAACATTGCAAATATTAAAAAAAACGCATATGTACGTATAAACGCTTGCCTGAGGCACTGTGTAAGTACATATACATATGTACAGCTGCTACTATAAAATGTGTATTGCTGTTGTAATTAATGGGTGCGATTACTTAGTTTTTATTGATTTTACGAAAATGCAACAGACTTCAATGTTATGGATATGTGTTCTGGTGCACAATAACCACAAATATTAATAAATAATGAAAAGTGGGCTGTTATAGTTGACAGCAGGTGTGCTGGTTATAAGATAAATCTTCAAAGCGACAAAAAAGTTGAGTGGCGTAAATTACAATTAGGCTTTTCTGATTTAAGGTAGAATTTTATATTTTTTTTTATTTTTTTATTTTTGTAATTTAAAAATTTACTCTGGCCTTAACGTTAAGCTTTTAACGGCTGCCACCTAGTGATGGTACTGTTTTTTTAATGGACTGTTCTTTCATTTAATTTTTGTTATTTACGAAATGTCTGTGCTGTCATTTATTTCAAGACCTGTATTTTAAAATTGCTTGAAAATTCGTATGTATGTATGTATATAATACGATAAGATTTTTTGTTGTGAAGAATGTCAGCTCTGTACATTTTTTTCGATTTTGAAAAATGAGATTTAAAATTTTTTTTTGATATTAGAACTTTTTTTTTATCAGTACAGGGAGATTTGAATTTAGAGAAACCGAATCATGCGAGACTTATCTGCGCTCTAAATGGGCTGGACGGATTTAGATGAAATTTGTCACACGGATCGCTGATAACTCTGACGAACATTTGGAAATTTTTTTCGGCTATTGAAGAGGGTTGCCACCTGTTAAAAATGTTAAATTAAATTTTGACGCTTTGATACTATGAGGATTCACTGCTATCTAATTTTAAACGGGTAATATAGGAGGAAGAAGCTTCAGTTCAGCAGCGCGTGGAAACCACAAACAACGTTTTTCTTAGATACCCTTCTTACCATAAAATGAAATATTGTACACGTTTAATATGAAATGCAATGGCTTAGTGATTGCGTTATTGTTTTTTGCTTAAATTATAAATGTGTCTAGTAGCACCTTATTTTCAAATGCGCAGATTACGAATTCCACAAAGTTAAGTTTGAAACAAGTAAGAAAGTCTAAGTTCGGGCGGAGCCGAACATTAAATACCCGGCGCAAGTGTTAAATATCGTTTTTTTTTACCTATACGAAAACTAACGCCACCTGGTAGCAGGGGTGGGGTTTTCTCCTATTTCGAACATCTTCGATTGAATGTTCAGTTAGACATAATGAGATAAACTTTTATAGGCATATGTGGGCGGAATCACGCCCATTTTCCGAAATTCCAAATAATTTACTTCTTTTTACTTTTGTGTAAATTAGCGTCCTTAAATTTAGAAATATCGAAGTTCCAAGCATTTCTGAAATTTACCGTTATATGAAAAGTGGTCGTAATTTTAGTCCGATTTCAATAATTTTCAACGATTTGCTTTCATGTGGCAAGCACAATAATCATACCGAGTATATATTGTATTTGTATATATTGGTCGAACGGTTACCGATACCCATATATGTATGTATGTGATCATAAGTGGGCGGTGCCACGCCCATTTTGAAAAGTTTTATTATAAACGTATTTCTAGCTAAAGAATTATTGCAAACATTAATTTTGAATAAATTAGTTTCAGTATTTACTGATTTATTGAAGATTTCGTATTTCTGTAAATTACCTTTGTATGGGATGTGGGCGTGGTTATTGTCCGATTTTAAAAATTTTCTGCCATTTGGTATGTTGTACCAAGACAAACAACTGTGCCCAAGGTTGGGAGAAATTGCTGAAGCGGTTACCAAGATATACGTACACATGTAATCATAAGTGTGCGTGGCTACGCCCATTTTCCAAAAATTTATAATACTCCTATATTTCGTCCAAAAATAATTTTAAATATCAATTTTGAGTGAATAAGCTTCAGTAGTTACTAAAATATCGCAGTTTTCGTATTTCTGAAAACTACCGTTATATGGGAGGTAGGCGTGGTTATTGTCCGATTTTGCCCATTTTCAATACCATCCGTCCTACGCCCGAAAGAAGTGCACATACGTAGATTCGTTAAGATATATCAATTTTTACTCGAGTTACCGTGTGCACAGACGGACGGACGGACGAAAGGACAGACAGTCACCGCCAGCGCTGCCGAATTGACGATTTCGTCGTCATTTTGACATTTTTGTAGCTCTATGACATTTTGACGATTTTTCTCCCGTAATGACGATTTTTTGTTTTAGTTTTTCCACCAAATGACATATGTACTATGTTAGTACATATGTATGTTTGTAAAAAGTTTTGTAAAGGAAAACGTAGTCCAACCGTGCTTTTAGTTGTATTAAATTTGTTTTTGAATTGTAACCAAATCGTTAATTTGCATTGTTGACACTGATTTGAAAGAAACGGAAAAATAGCAGAGGGAATTTTTTCAGTCAAGATTATTTATCAGTTAATAAATGCTAATGTTACACTTTCAAAATCTTCAAAAACTTCAAGCCAGTGGAGTTGAACAATTTAAAAGCAGTTGTGTTTTAAAGTGTAATCTAAAATTGTCGTTAACAATTACAAATCCACTTTTATTAACCCATATGCAATATGGGTTCCCTCATGGTTCTGAAATGTGTTGTCATATTTATTGTATATTGTTGTATTTATTTATATTTTTTATTTTGTTAAAAACCAAAAATGTTACGTTTTTTGGCCGAAATGACGAATTTTTTCAGGGTAAAATGATGATTTTTCAGCAAAAGCTTTCGGTTTCGACTGCCTTTTTCATTCTGAGCATTTATGTGTCTATACATTTGTCTATATCTATCTCGATTCGTTTTGCCTGTTACAAACAACCGTTATGTGAACAAAGTTATAATACCCTCGTGCACAAGTGCGCTCGAGTATAATAATAATAGGATTACTATTTAAGCTCACATATGTAGGTGTTTTAGTTTTTGTTCTGCATATAAAGCGTGAATAGCAATGTACTAACTTCTGTATATGTATGTATGAACCTGGTCTGCTAATTAAATGAAAAGTTTGTAAAATAATTTATAAAATCGTTGAGTTTCCCTTATCCAACATCTCTACACAACATAGCTTTTTATATAACAAAAGAAATAAAAAAAAAAATCATTAATTTACAGATAATGGAATTCATTTAAATTTTTTGCACGCTTCTTTAATGCCTTTCCTCTAAATTTTTATAATTTTGTTAGACATGAAAATAAAAATGCCGCGCATAAATATGCTGATTTAAGGTGTGAGTGAACCTTTGCTTTTGGAAACAAAAAAAATAAATAAATTAAAAAGAAATAGTCTCTAAATTTTTTCTTTTTATTTTACAATAAGCAGACTATTTTTTTGACTCTAAAAATAAATTAAATAAATACAGTAAAATTAGGTTTGAAAATTGGTAGACTGAAGATTTTTTTAAGGGTGTACCACCATTCTCATGGGGCTGTAGAATCGATGCCATCTGGAAAGCAAATCAAAAGATCAGAAAAATCAAAATTTTTTATTCCTCAGGGGAGCAGTTTTTTGTGCATAATTTTTCATCCCCGGAGAGACCGTTAAGGCCACGTGCAGTCTTAAGAGAAATGGTTTCTGGTATGAGAGGCGAGGCGGAAATTGCTGATGGCAATGATTCAGACTTGAATGTCTTTTTTGCTGGAAATATGCTACAATGGCGAGTTCCATAAGTGCTGTCTAAACCGCAATACTTAGACCGGTCTTACACATTGCAAAATCTTTACTGATAGCTCCAAAAGGGAAAAAATGTTCGCTTATCTCCTGGGAAACATGCCGAGGTATTTGCAATCTGTAAGGCCATGGACTACGTGGTGTAAAATCGGTTGGCCAGCCCTCTAACTACTCCTAAATTGATTTGGCAATGCAAATCTCGACTAAAAACATAACAAACTGGTTTCACTCTGGGTACCAGGTCATTCGGGAGTACCTAAAAAAGGTTCGGACCAGGCATTTCTTGGAAAAGAAAAATATATAGTAGAATTCATCTGCTTTCAATAAAATTGTGTTATATGTTAAATTGTGTGACTGCTTTATCTATATTA
>NW_016174911.1:0-10505 GCF_001687245.7 Rhagoletis zephyria
ATTTTTTAAATCGGACTAAAATGACGCCCACTTTTCATATAATGGTATACCTCAGAAACTTCGATATTTGATATTTCATACTAACAACAATCTCTTAAAAAAATCTTAAAAAAAAAATAAATATTATTGAGGAATTTTGGAAAATGGGCGTGGTACCACCGACTTATAACTGTGTAACGTTTCCTCATTAAGTCTGTGCTGTAAGAAATTTTCATTTTACAAGAAATCGGTTAAAATTCTAACAAGTTTTATAGCAATTATGTACATAAATATGAGAAAGTTGTACTTTGATTCAATATTTTCTTCGTTCAAGTTTTAACTCATTAAACCTCTCATTAGTTATAGTAACATTGAACCGCGAGCTGAGGAAGAGGCTCCTGCAGTAAATCGCGCTAGTTCAGAACTAGCGCAGAATTAGCTCATTAAGAGGCGGTACTGGTACTCGATCTATCCCAACGCAATGCTTTCAACTGCCTCTTTTTTTTATATGGCGATGTCCTACGAAGCGAAAATTGTGCGCCTCTGCATAATTTTTGAACTATGTAGTTCTGAACTGGCTCCATTTTGGACAGATCTGCGACAATAAGTTTCGATTTTTTGGGATTTTTCCCGTTTTTTATTTTCTTTTACAGATTGCTTTTTATTTCATTCTTCATTATTTTTTACCTTATTTATATTAAATTTGATCAATATCTCTTCNACCAGTGTTGCCACGGACAAATATTTTTTTCCTACAAAAACCTACCAATACTTTTTATTTTTTTTATTTTTTTCCCAAAGCCAAGTTTATTAAAAATTTAGGTAACATAACATTTACTAAAACACAGCTAATACAATAAAAACAAATTAGCTGCGTGTAACAATTCATTTTACGGTGCGGACTAAAAAAATGTATGTCTCTTTACACCGCCAAAATAACGTAAGCGACATTTTTTTCAAAATTTTCTTTTTGATGCAGAAATATTCCTAGAGCGTCTAGATGCATTTCTGCAACAAAAATAAAATTTTGAAAAAAAATTTCCCTTACGTTATTTTGGCGGTTAGGGCTCGATATTATTATTATTGCTTTTATTGCGACCTAAAAATATCTATTAGCGTGGGCAGACACAAACGGTTCGGGCCCCCACCAGTGCATTTGGGATCCACGCTTTGCGAGATAGTCAGCCCTTTTGTTGCCTTCAAGCATTTCATGTCCCGGAACCCACCACAGCGTTACGCTATAGTGGGCTCCCAAGTGGCTCAAAAGGAGTTTTAAGCCCGTATGCAAGCCTTGATGCCGGGGGAAATTTTCCCAGCAAAATTGCGTAAAATATCGAATGAAATTTCTAAGTTTAACTTCGGGGTCGTAATAATTTATCTCTCAAAGAAACTTCTACCTTGGCTTACATTTTTGTTGTTCGCTGCTGCACGCAAATCACAAAAAATACAACATATATTGCATTTTTCATATTGAGGGGTTGGAATATTTTTGTCGTTTTTTTATACAGTGGAATCATGTTTCTCGTCTCAAAATCTATAATATTAGTATAATGCAGAATACAAAAATTTTTTTTTAACATATCCGTTGGATTTTGCATGTTTTTTTTTAAAGATCACTATTTTTGACCAATTTGTTTAAGGTCAAGAGATGATTGTGGCTCAATGGCAATATTTTTCCTTGAAAGACAATTACATTAGCTTTCAAAGCCATTTTTTTCATATCAAAATATTGCTTCTGTCGAAAGCGCTACGATTAATTGGCATGAAGTGTTAAAAAACACACTGGGAGTTAGCTTGCATATCTTATTTTTTAGTCGAGAAATGTAATTTAGAAATTTTTAAAATACCTACGGTGTATTTTTCTCAAAAACATATGACTCAAAACATATGATTTATAAAAATATAATTCATTTATAAACAATATATAATATAATAAAATAAAATGTCATTCATACTTGGGCGTACACAATTTTTTATTCTGATAGTATCTGTATAAAATATGTATGTATATAGCCACAGAGTTGGTCTGGGATCCACTGGACACCGCATGACCATTACGGGTTAAAATCAAAGTTTGGATAACCAAGCAAAGAACTCTCTAACAAAGTAAACGCTACGTATTTCACGAGATTTGGAAAAAATTCCTTAGTCAAATCATTTGTACGTAGTTTGTATGTTTTTGCAGTTGTGCTCTAATTTATGAGCAAATACTAAAACGCATGAAAAAATACGTAAAAAATAAACAGAAAATGCATGGATTTCAGCTTGTTAATTACACGCTAAAACACTTGAGGCCAGTCCTTTTGGTTTAGTTCTTTTTGTTCTGGTATATACATACAGACATGCATACATACATATAAACATGTACTTACATACATATTTATATATGTGTATGCATAGTATGTATAACATTGTACATAAATCTACATATATTTTGCCCCCAGCTTTACTAAGATGTTTCTTATATATTTATCAAGAGTCAGCTACAACAGTAGTGGGCAAAACCACACTCACACGGCGCAGTTACTCCCTAAGGCGCAACTAAAGATGCCAAGTACAGACAAAATACTTTAATTCCTAATAAGCTTTGTACGTGAAGGCACTCAAGCGTTAAGTTTGTCCACCACAAGACAGACAGCCCGATATTACAAAAATAAGTATAGTAACAAGCTGAAAGAAAAATAAGCACCGCAAAACACAAAACAACAACAGTGCAAAAAAACGGCCGAATGCTAGCATATTGGGAAAAATTTCCTACGAAAAAAATCGAATATTTGAGCCTCAAATCTCCATTGTCTGTTCTATGCTCGTCTCAGTTGCCAAACAGCAGCATCCTCTGCAACAGCCATAAATATCAAATGTAACAACAAAAGCGGAGCGCGCGCGCACATAAATTACAAATTAACATACTTAATGTAATTACAAACGCCACCATTCTCGCACGCAGCACGCATTTACACGCTAAGCTCACGCCTTCGCCTGCCAGCACTTCCATCATCAATACATACTAGCAGGCAGAGCAGAGCAATACATACCACCAATGCAGTCGTTGGCAGGATTCACTGCTGTCCGCCATTACAGGCTAATATGCTGCCTAATAATATTGCTTGTCTTGTTGTTGCATATCTTGACCAACAGCAATGACAGCGTTTACAATAGCAATAATAGCAGCAACAATGTCAGCAACACAAGTACGCAGCCGAACAGCGGTTTTCGAACGCAAAATTGCAATAAATTAAATGAAAATCCCAACAGTCAGCAGGAAGCGCCTCAGCCACCGTCGCCCTACCACAAGCGAGCAAGTGTTGATGACATCGTTGGCGGCGCAGTCGGTGGTGGTGGTGGTTCACTCGGCGACCACAACAATTTGCCCAAGTCACGCATCGCTGCCGGACGCGATGGTGGAACAACAAATTGCGCGCCAACAAATGCTAGTCAACACGCAGACCACAAGTCAATTGGCAGCTGCAAAGGAATGAAAGATAATAGGAGTAAAAAAGGGTGGCGCGTTAACAGTGAAGCATGTAACAGCGTGCTTATTAACAGCTATAATGGACGTGTTAAACGTATAAACCAAATCAATACAAACTTACTGCCGCAGAGGAGGAATAAAAGAGTGATCATTTTTAGTGGGGGAGGTATTGTAAAGGTATGTATAATACACTTTGAAATTTTAAAATATTTTGTAAATTGATTACCCAACGCAACTCAAACCAAATTTTGTGGGCTATTTTAGCACTTAGGCTACATTATTGTTCAAATTTATAGAATTTTTATTAGTCCTCGCCCTAACCATGTGTTTCTCTAGTTTACATATCTCATTTGAAAAAAGGTTATTGATTACTCTGCTAAGAGAGCAATTAGTTTGTTGCTTCGAACTTCGGACTAAAACCTGCGAAACTGTGAAACAAAAATTTTACCCTCTCAAGTGAGAGTAAACGGAGAACATATGCAGAAGTGTACGGGAACGCAAAAGCACTATTTCCTGCAAAAGCGTCAGTCGGTTTGTTTACATCGGTCATTGGTACAACACTGATTTGACTGAAATATCCCTAAATAATTATTAAAGTCTCTACAACTAAAAATTATTGGGTACATATTCAAATATTTCGTTGTTTACTTCTATTTTTAACAAACATTTTGCTTTCACCGCGTTCGGTTTTCGTTTACAAACTCAACCCTGCCTATCGTTTGACAATTTTCATGAACTTACAGGAAGAAAAACTCCGGACTAAATCCTTAAACTCCTGACTAAGAAGAGATGCTCATTTAATTTGTCAGAAGTGTTACCAGTTATAGGTTTTGTTGCCGTAAATTCTGACTAAATCCTGTAAACTGGACCCGTATTGGAACAGACTGAATGTTACTACAGTTCTGTTGCCAAAGTATTTTACATACGAAAGTTTACAGAACATTAGCAGAGCAGTGTTAGTCTGGCAATCATACCGTCGAGGACATGGTTAGGTTATGTTATGCTGGCTGACCATAAGAGGTCTAGATGAATATAACGTCCATAGTGTTGCCAGATACGTTTACGACCCATCAATCAGTCGCGAAATGTTAAAGAACATTTTCATTCCTTTAGCAAATTTAATAGACACTTTGGTACTCTGTCGATTGCTGAATGTAGCTCTGCAGCTTTAATGTAATGACACGATTATTTGTTAGTGCCCGACTTTGTCATTTTTGCCTTTTAATGCCTAGTGGAAATCCAGCATAAGACCTAATTTAATTGCATGTGCTGCTATCAAACAATGCCCTGTTAGCAATCCTTCCAGAAATCTGGAGTCGGTTCTTCTTGTTGATAGTAGGTATGAATTACATATAATCTTTGCAAGCCTGCAGCCCTGAGATCTTTTCCAAAACCTATCCGCCTAGCGGTTTACGAGCAGATCTTGCGATCTTTTGATTTCCCAAAGAGGAATTGGTATACATATTCGTCACTAGTGAGGCATCTAAGAGAACGTCCTCCTTGGCTAGCGCGGCAGCTCTCTCATTACTTTCCACACCTATGTGGCTTGGACCCAATATAGGTTGTCGATTTCAGCCACTAAGAGTCTTCTTATAGCCTCCATACAGTCCGCGGCGGTAATCGAATTTGTTTTATATGAAATTAGAGCCTTAGTGGCCGCCAGCCTATCTATCCCTGTGGCGAAAGTCTTTAGTTCTGAATTGGTTCACTCCTAGTACATTAAGAACCACGCGATAAGTTCGCGATAAATTTATTTTGCGTGCAAAAAACTGCATTGATGAGACTTGCTTAATATTTTCATTGAATGGGCATTAACGTGGCGACTTCTAAATCCTGCGCACAACGATCTTCTGTAATCATTTTGATTGAAAATACATTCTAAACATTCCCGTTTCACCAAAACGGATTTCCTATAGCTCAGACATTACTGACTTCGGTGGACCCTTAAGGCGAATAATTCGCAGTGACCTCATTAAAGCTATATCTCATTCTGAGGAGACCCAAATCTTCACACGGGCTAGTTACAGAATCGGGGACATGCGTTTCTTATGTTGCTCAGAGTGAACTAACGGAGTCGGACGCACAACTATAGGAGTCGAGTAACTATAACTGCATGACTAGAAACCTCGTTATAACCCAGGCATTCTATGATTATGAAAGGTATACCGATAGTGATAGCGATAACCATACAGAATGCGTCAAACGTTTATTTACTAAACTCACTAAAAAGTTTCTGAGTCAAATATGCATATGTACATACATACTTATGTAGAACGTTATTACAAAGCAACAACAAATATAAAAAATCCCTTTCTACTTTAAGCTCGTCATGGGTGTGTCCTTCCCAATTATTCTTGCCGACAAGCAGCGCTCTTTTTCGCACTTCTACAATCTGCAATGTCAATATCCACCGCCTATGCGACCAATTTATTGGTGGAATTATTTTGACTCCAACACTTTTGCAGCGCGTCGTCAGCAGCGATACATAGACGGAGATCTCAAAGAAAAATTACATCAACGTTTAAAGCACGATGCGAGTCGCGAGTTCATTTACACAGCGATCGAGCAGATCTATGAGCAGTAATATCTTCGCTAATTTCAATTAAAAATAAAAATATGTAACTACATATGCACATACATAAATACATATAATACAATTTTTATCGTTGCAGGCACGGCTTACCAGGAGATTCGTGTCTAATGCAAGCGATTTGTGAGGTTTCACAGCTGCCATTTCATGTACCACGAATTTGGCAAAATCATTTGGTTCACCTGTGGCAAGCGCTCATTAATGCGATATTGATGTAAGTGTAACTGTTGTTGTGGTGGATAAGGGAACTGTGTACTTAGTACTACTTACATGTCCTATTTAATACATATTAAATTTACAGTCCGACTGTACCCAATGTGGCTATGCGTTATTTGCATGCCAGCCAAGCGGGGCGGTTTGGCGTTGATTGCCAGCAAACATTTAGTGAATGCCCACAAAGAGTAAATGGATGGCTTAGAAATGTGGCGCACATGGAGTGAGGAGAGAAATTCATCATTAGTAAAGCAAAAACTGAACAAATGTTAGTTTATAAAATAAATATATAAATTAATTTAATAATTATAATTTAAAATACATACATACATATGTACTTATTTATATGTAAATAAAGCAAGAAAAATACATGCATATGCATACAGCCCGCGACATAAGATAACACATCAACATTTTTACCAGTTTTGACTACTTTTCTTTTGCTTTTTTTAAGGTTCATTAATTTTTTATTAAAGTTCAGAAACAAAGTTCTAACCAAAACCATATAAGTTCAGATTTCAAACTTTGTATAAAAATTTCACAAACTTTTCATCCCAACTCCAAATATTTTAGTTAAGAATTTCTAAACTAATTTTTGGTATGCAGTTTTATAGCTTATTAAAATTTACTATAATTAACTGACGGTTTAAAGCTGCTAAAAATCGCGTTGGCTTTTTAGAATTTTTTTCTGAGGGTTTTATGCACTCTTTTTCCATGTAAAAAACTACTTTGCTTGGAAGAAAATGCGTCATACCGTCAGCAAGAAAAGTATCAAAAATCAACGCTAATTTTTGGCAGCTTCAAACTTGCACTTTATTACGCTATAAAACCGCATACCAAAAATTAGTTTAGAAATTCTAACTAAAATATTTGGAATCGGGATGAAAAGTTTGTAAAATTTTTGTGCAAAGTTTGAGATTTGAACTTATGTGGGTTTTGTTAGATAACGGCCTGAACTTTAATAAAAATTTAATGAGCCTTAAAAAAGGGAAAGGAAAATTAGTCAATGGTAAAAATATTGATGTGCTATCTTTTGTCGGGTTCTGTATTAAAATTTAAATTTAAATTAAAATTAAAATTAAAATTAAAATTAAAATTAAAATTAAAATTAAAATTAAAATTAAAATTAAAATTAAAATTAAAATTAAAATTAAAATTAAAATTAAAATTAAAATTAAAATGCTTGGAATTGGGTTGAAAAGTTTGTGGAATTTTTATTAATTTTTGTACAAAGTCTGAAATTTGGATTTATATGTCATTTCTTAGATAAAGTGCTATAATTTTATTAAAAAATAATAAACATTAAACAAACAAAACGTTACATAAGGGTGAAAAGGTGCCAAGTTCATATTTTGGAAATTATTCAGGGAAGACGAAAAATCGATGTAGTTTCGTATTAAAGCATAGGCAGACGGCAGCGTCGATCCGGAGCTACTCATTACGTCAGAATTATCTCGGGAATTAACTGCAGTTGATCCGGATTACGTCCTAGAGTTAATTCCCAAATTTAGCTCGGATCAAGGGAATTTTCGATGACAGCACTGACCAAAACTCAGAGAGCAGAGCGTAGAATAGAGAGAGAAGTTGCAATTGAATGAAATTAAATTAATACTCTACTGCCGTCTTCCAAGGTACAATTTCGATCAGATCAATTGCGCCGTTAATCCAGATCAACGTTGCCGTCTGTCTATGCTCTAACCTGCCATTCCGCATCAAAAACTAAATTTAAAAAAAAAATGGAAATGGAAAGGTGCCAAACCTTTTCACCTTTAATTAGCGAAAAGATAAATTGTCAAAATTGTTCAAAATGTTGAGGTGCTATAGTTTTGTGACGAGCTGTATCTATCTTTTTATATGAAGTCTCTTAAAACAGGAAAATCACGAAAAAAGATGTTAAAGTATATATTTTAAAAGTTTAGTAAAACTTTCGATGCTCAGGGAGTATTTTTCTTGTTAAAGAAAATAACCCTGATATTATTACGATTTTAATTAGAGCTGAGACTATCTGTTTACTCGAATATCCAGATATCCGTATATCCGTCCGGATATTCGTCTGGATAATATATGGATAATCTGGATATACAAATAATATCCGTTTTATTTTGATATTCATGGCTTTATGGCCTTAATATTCAGATAACCGAGTGATATCTGTTCATCTTGTTATCCGGATAGCCAAATATTTATTCAGCTTTTTTAATCGGATATTCGAATATCCCTATGGCACATTCAAAAATGATCGGATAGAGCGCCCAGCCCTAATTTTATACTTTCTATTTCAATTTACTTATACAAGGTATCGTACACCACTCATTCACCCCTTCCAAAATGGACGAAATAATCAGGCAGGTTCTGCAATTAAATTCCGAGTGAATTTTAAGAAAATTCGCTTTGAATTCATATTGGCAGGGGTTGGAATACACACGGAATTGAATTGCAGAACCTGCCTGAATATTAATCACCAAGTCGTGGAAGCTATATCTTGTCGTATTACAGACTTTCGGTTTCGCCCGGTTGTAGGTGAAACTGATAGGAAGTAATTTTTTTTTTTTAATAGGGCATACATGTTTTTACCACAGATTCGGATTTACCGGACAAAATACAAAACTTGTGTCGGAAACTTTTTTCTGGAATAGACTTCCGTTTAAAATAACGCACTTTCTGTCAGTTTAACTCACTTTCGACTGTTCGTGTTCCAATTAAATCATTTTCGTCCTTTTTAGAAGTCGAGGACGGGTTGAATCTCGAAGGTCATTTTGAGGATGAAAAGAGTACTTCCAAGAAAAAAGTTTCAAACAAAAGTTACGTATTTTTGTACGTAGAATGCAAGTTTGTGGTAAAAGCATGTATATATATCCCATTTATTTCGGTCAGTTCAACCCACTTTCGGTCGAATCCCGACGTCGGTAATACGACCAAAGTAAAGAGCATGCCCGACTTGGTAGTTCAACAACATTTTACTCCATTTATAAGGGGTGGGCAGGTGGTCCAGCACACCCTGTACACATTATTAGGACTTCAAAATATCAGTTGTCGTGAAATATTACATTAGTTGTTGATAGATAGTTATTAGTTGACGTATGCGTTGCGGCCAGGAGATGCTTTGTGCCCTATTGCTGACACAATGGAAGTATTAGAGAAGATAAAGAAGCCGAAACCGCAGTTAAAGACAATGCAATTGTTGTTCCACCACCTGACCACGATAAAGTAAGAAAAGCAATAGGTCAGCTGAAAAACATTAAAGCCGTATTAATGTTTTGTCTACCGATTGAACTGGATCCATCTACGGTACCGAGGAACTATAGTTCAAATGTTCATAAGGAATACAAAGTCCCTGAATTGTCTTTGATATGGATAAACGGGTTGGTGCGGGTCTATATTCGGATTACATGTAGATGAGGCAATCATATCGCCTGCCTCAAGACTGTCGAATGCAAAACAAATAGTAAGTCGCTTCAGAAAAAGTCGCTATATTTGATGACAGCCAAGAGGCATTGAAAGGGTTAGAATTCAAAATAGTGAACTCAAGAAATTTGCGGAAGTGTCGCGCATGGCAAGCATCACTGTGTTACGTCAAGACCTCTCTCTATTGGATTCGTGGACTTAGAAATAATGAAGGCTCACCGCGAGGTAGACAGAGCAGAATAGCGAGGTGGATAATGCCCAACAATCACTGTTTAGTGATATAACGAAGAAAATTTACAAATTCAACTTAACAAGGATAATGAAAAAGGAATGAAAAAGAATGCCCAGCTCTGTAGAGATACATACGACTCATCAACTGGGGTTTGGCTCTCCAGGCATAGCGGAAGTGAAACTAGCTGGTCTCCTTAATGGTCTCTTCTGTAGTAAAAAGTCTGTCTGTCCACACTGTAATGACACTTTGGAATAACACCGATTAGAGGAAAAAAAGGCCTAAGACTGGAAGAACTAAGACCTCATACACAACTTGCTATCGTAATCTAACGATAAAGTATATTCAGGGATCGCTTGCAGAATATGACCAGAGGTCTCCATGTCCTGCATGTCCGACAACTGAAATTTAAGTGCGTTCAATCCAGTCCATAATCTGCGCCAACCATTCTGGAGTTAGTCTCCTCAGTATAGCATACAGGATTCAATCAAGCATTTTGGGGGAGAGGCTAAAACTCATCGTTAATACACTAATGGGAGCTAATCCACCATCGGCCAGATATTCACAATACCATGATAAAAACATAGCAAGGTAGAACCGTTCTCTCATTTTGTCGG
>NW_016174912.1:0-10504 GCF_001687245.7 Rhagoletis zephyria
CAGCGAATCGTACAACATACGCCACCCGCCGCTTGCCGCCACCTCGCTGAGCAGTTGGTTGGGGCGGCGGAAAAAAAAGTGGACTTGGCGCATTTATTTGGGGACGCTTTGCCACAAATGAAAAAATAAAAAAATATAGAAAACACAAACAGCAAATAAAAAGCAATGCAATAAATGAAAGAAAGAACGAACAAATAAAAAATTTGCAACGTCTTGCGGCAAAACTATTTCTCATATGCTCGTACGATAAATTAAGGAGTTTTTAAACGACCAAATTCTTGTCGATCAAAATTCCAATGGTGGCAATAACGCCGATATGTCGATGCGCAGATGAGTTCGAAGCGTTGATATGCATTCGCGTAGATACATACGCATGCGCAACAGTCAGGCGCTGTACTTGTGACGGAGGGCTGGCTACCTATTACCAGCCTGCAGCCTGCAGCCGGCAGCCAGAGCTACTCAGTCAGTCAGTCAGCCACAGCTACCAATCACAATCGAAGGGTAGAAGAGGTACTGTGCAATCGAAAAAAAAAAAAAAAAANAAGAGGTACTGTGCAATCGAAAAAAAAAAAAAATGGCATGACTGCAGCCTACCAGTATCTACCACAGGTAATGCAATGGTATGGAATGCAAAAGCGCTTTTTGACGCATATCCTCAGATCGCACTGGGTTTAATGAGTGCAAGAGGGAAGACGACAGGCGCACAGGCGCGCAGGCGCTCAGGCATTGCCCTTAAGATTGATGACAATTGTGGCCGTTAGTGTACGAACGATGCGCACTGATGAGACCAACTTCGAATTTCTTTACCTTAATAGGAAATAGTTGCAGTAGTGATCGGCTAGCAACAAATTATCCTGAGTACCTACATACATATATAAAGTCTCAGAGTGCTGGCTTGCTACCTATTGGAAGATACGCGTAAAGGAGTAGGTACAATGCGAGCAAAAGGTGTCTAGAATACAATTGTGTTAGTGCGCACATATACATATATACATGTATGAGTACGTGCATGTGTGCGTGGTTGCCTGCCTGACGCTACAAGCCACCCCTCCTTTAGTTTAGGGGTGCGTCCATTGGCTGGGGTTGGTTTGGCAGTGGCTTCTTTGATGCTGCCTTTTGCCTTCGTCCAGCGTGTATGGTTTTTTTTTGGGTTCAATTTAGGCCTCCGTGAGCCTATCAAATATTAGAAACTTGTTTTTCCTTTATTCAAAATCGTTGATGATCTATTGTTTGCTGATTTATGCACATATCAGAGTAACGGTAGACGAAATACTCGTATCTTTTTAAGGGTGCTACAGAATGCGGAAGAAAATAACCTTTTTTTTTTTTTTTTTTTTTTTTTAAATATGGCGCATTCAAACAAAAGGAGGTAGTTGAGAAATCTGACATCTAAGGGTGTTTTTCCTACTTAAGATACAGTTAGTCTTAAAGATTCGTATGCTCGTTCTAAAGATCCATTTATATGCATTTTTTTTGCCTTTGCTGTAGTTGGAAAATATTTAATTTTTATCTGAAGTCTTCTTGGCATCCGTTAAAAATACGTTTACAAAACATCAAAATAAAAGCGTGGAAAAAAGTAGTGAAATCGCGCGCTTTATTCTTCCGCCAACTGCCCTTTTTCTCTGCTCATCTTCTAGCTACCTTTTATGCGCTATCTAAAAAAGTAACGGCTCTCAATCTTAGCATTTCTCAACAAAGTAAAACTATTCAGTTATTTCCGGGCGCCCTAATCACGCTAAGCAATAAATACAACAAAATCACATAGCCCGCTTAATATCCTTCCAATTTTTATAAGCTAGAGCTTTTTTTTCGAACTTAAGCATATCGACAAAAATGTCCACTTTTTCTACTTTCATATTCCCATACAAGCGTACCAACATTCATACTATGTTCGTAATGCACACTAGCATTGGTTTTGAGGGTGGAAAAAAAACGCGCCAACCGTTTTTTCCGCACTACTTTTTAGTGAAAGCTTTTTTTTTTTGCTCTGCTGCCTGCCTGCCTGCCTGCCTGGCAGCTTGTCCAAGCAGCGAAACGCGTTCACAGTTCACATAGTTTTAGTAGAGTCATGGCTTTGAAAATTGTCAACTTAAATACATTTGGGTTTTTTTTTTGTGTTCTCTCGTCGCATTGTACAGACTCGCAAAAACTTCTACTCTGATAGGCGAGTGAAAAAATTGGCGTCTAACTGGGTGACTGCATTTTTATTGTGCAATACGGCAGACAAGCTTTTTTTACTTTCTTTCTTTCCGATTGACTGTTTGACTCTTTTGTATTTGTGCAAATAAAAAATTAGTTTTGGTTATCAAGTAAATTGATCTTAGGGTGATGCGTTTAACTGCAAGAATCAATACAATAGTTTCTGGAACGAATGCTCAAACAAAGCTACTAAAAAGCTTAAAGCTAAAAATTCACGGCTCTGAGCCAGTAGGCGAATAGTAGGTTTTGAAATACTGCATTCATAATTAGAATAAAAGATAGATATTAGAAAAGCTAATAGACTAAGAAAGTCTAAGAAAGTAGACAGACATCCAGAATGGCCTTGAGATATGAATGGAGAGAATATTTACCGCTTTTGAAATTCGAGGGAGGGTGGCTCGTTTGATGAAGAGGAACAAGGCAATTGGCCGGCCGGTTCTGAATTATGCTGCGCAATATTCGAACCTACAGACTTGTCAAAACGCCGCACTTCGGACAACGACAGGATGCCTTTTGATGTCGCGTGAACACCATCTGCACAGCGAGGTCCAAATGCTCTAGGTAAAGAAGCAGGGAAAAAGCCCAGCAATCATGTTTTGGTTGGGTGCTATAGACGCGAGCACCCGAACAGGCCATTGGCTGAGAAGGAGCTTCCACCCAGGTACCCCAGAAAGCATCCTTTTGTGTATAAGGATGCGGATCAGACCTGTACAGAGGAACCAATGAACCCAACGTGGTACAGAACAGCTATCAACGGCATCCATAGAGAGTCCGCCGCTGCCGCCGTCCATGAATGCCGTGAAACTCCACGTTTTGTAGACAACGTGCGTCAGCTGCCACGTGAGATCCGCATTACTCTCGCCTAGTTAAGGTCTGGTTACTGTAGTCGTCTCAACTTCTATATATCCAGAACCGGCCGACATACCCAATAAGTTTCCAGCACGTACGAGATTCAAAACCTTTTCTACAATATCTAACAAAGGACTCCTTATTCGCACCGCATACTTATGAAATTTTGTGAGGATATTTTCGGCACATGGGAGGCTTAGCCTTATAGGTGACAGATTCCAGTACACCGTAGTATATCTTGCGAGTTCGAAAAACTGGGTATCTCAATGAAAAAAAAAAAACGAAAAACTCTCTTGTAAGACGCATTGGTTGAGAACGGCGGAGTGAAATATATTTGAAGTTAAGCGTACATTAAATATGCTTTCTACTTTCTGGTAAGAAATAGTTTTTCGCATTTTGTGACGAACGCGCAATGAAAACAATCGCTTAAGCCAAGTCCTTTTGTCCATCCATCTGGCTGTTAGTGTGTCGTTCACTCAGCCTTTACGTCAGTTTTTCTTCTTGGTTTCGGAAATGCCAAGTGAAGCCAAAGTCCTTTTCCACTGGTCTTTCCATCGCAGAGGAAGCTCTCCCCTGCTACCACCAGCCAGACCTTTAAATTTACTTCCGTATCGCCTACTCAGCCCAAAGTAGCACTTGTTGTCGATGGTGATTCTGTTGGCTTTGAATTTTGAGGCTAACATTATTATTGCTGTTAATGCCATATCGAACACAAACAAAATTGCCTACTTTTCCGGAGTAATAACTTTCAACAGAGAAGTGAGTGCGGAGGAGCAAAGGCGCTGACAAATTGTTTGATTTCAGGACGTACTTCGTCTTGACCTAGTTTACCATCAGACTCATTCGCTTTGCTTCCTTATCCACTTGGAAAAGGCAGAATGGACTTTGTGTGTTTTTTATTATCGATGATCTCGATGCTAGCCAGAGCTTATGCCAGCAATTGTGTGCGGGAGGGTTCAGTTCGGAAACTCTTACTATCTTCTCCAACATCAGATAAGAGAATTCAGACGACAAGGAGGAGGTATGAAACCTGGTTTGGCATCAAACGGCTGTGAGATGTTCTTTTGAATTGTAAGTGCAGTCCTAGTATTGATCAACGTCATTTTACACAGCCATTTCAGTTTCGCGGGGATCCTAAATTCAGACATCGTGACGTATAGGCAACTCCTTTTCGTGTTGTTGAAAGCGGCTTTGCAGTTGCAGAATATATGGCATGTGTCGATCTTATTCCTGCGGGTATTTTCAAAGTTTGAGCGTCTGGTGAATGTCTATAGTGGATTTACCAGGTCTAAAGCCACGCTGATAAGGCCCAATCAGTTCGATGACGGTGGAATTCAGTCATTCACACAATATGACATATTGAGAATGCTGATCCCACGGTGGTTGGCGCATATGGCGGGTTCACACTTCTTGTGGATTGCATGTCTAAAACTTCTCGTCGACACACTTGAATAGCCCAGGCGAGAAATCACTTTTTGTACGTCGTCATAGTCGGGTGGTGGTAAGACAACTCTGTTATTTTCGACCTGGTTTTTGGGTCCATCTTCTCCGCTGGTTTCAACGTTGTTACCATTCAAAAGGGTGGATAAATGTTCTCTTCACAATTTAGCTATGTTCTGGAAATCGGTCGCTAGGTAGGCGTGTTGGTTTTTACATAAATTCGTACTCGTCTTGAAACTTTTCGTAAGTCGCCTAACACGCCGATACAGTTCTCGAACATTTTTCTTGTCACTTAGCATTTCTAGCTTTTCGCACTCAGTATTTCGGCCTCCGTATTTTTTTGATTTCGGAAAATAAGTCTAGCTTCCATCTTCAGCTCCATATATATTGTGCGTCATCTTTTATTTTCTTCGGAGGCAGTACGTAATTGGGGGGAAATGTGGTTCTACTGCTCGCATAAGTCGTTTTGTTGAACAATGCTCCCAGAGAGCAGGAATGAGAGTCGTGTGGAGAAGACGCTGGCAGTCTCTTGTAATGCGTGTCTTGTGTTTGTGTCTACAGGATTGTATATGACTACCAGACAGATCCAGGACGATAAAACACTTTAATCAAAGAACTAAACAAGTCAGACGAAGAGGCCAGAGCCCAAACATTTGGCAGGAAACTTTAAACGTCGTGTGCCATTGCGACTGCTGTTACCAAAAACGTTTCCACAATTTGATTGTTTTCAGAAAAGAAGTGACTAGCGGCAAAATAAAATCTCCGTACCAAAAAATAAATGGTGGTAAAATCTAACCAACCACTGTAAACACTACAAAGCGTCGACGATAAACCGCCGTCCTCTATGGCGACAAATCAGTAACGTAGTGGGCGAATGGAGAGATTCAGCAGAAGGTAATGTGGACCTGCTGCAGCCGATGTCCGTGCGAAGATTAGTCACGTAGTAAGGGGAGTGTTTCTAAACCTGAAAAACATTGGTACTCATTTGAAAGTAAGATTTTCCTTATTGGGAGAAGCAGTTTTTAGCAACTGATCACATTTTTAGCTATTTCTTCCGATTTTTTTTTTCATGAAATTCTAAAGTATTTGTAGGATTAAGTAAATTTTTGACAACTCCTGAACAGAGATGGATTAGAACTTTCGGAGGTTTTCTAATAAAAAATTTATAATCTTGTTGAAAGTGCACTTGTTTTTTTTTTGTCGGAGGAGCTACCACAAACTACGCGGGCAGAAAACAGCACTCATACTTTATGTATGCCGTCAATTGTACTATTTTCCTGTTTCTTTTAAATCCAAATGATTTACGGAACAGATTTTTGGGCGTTAGAGAGATCAAATGTTCGTCTCTCAACACATCGCTGCCAAATGCCACATCCTCATCCTTGCTAAGGCGGGACAGAAGCACAATAATTGTTCCACTGTCTCATCCTCGTTAAGACAGGAAGTTAATGGGGTTGGCCTATCACAACAATCAGGTGTTTATGGCACGAGAAGTTAACAGTCCAAGACTAGTCAATAGTCCCACAAGTTGTCTGCAGTCCGATTTGCTCAATGAAAGAAAATACCCAGAAAGGCTCTCTGAGTTTGAGGCAACACGAGTTTTGCCCACCTTTAGCCCCTCGAAGTCGCCCAGTCACTGCTGAGCAAAATATTCATCCAGTTTCTGATGGTGGGTGTGGTTTTGATGTTAATTTGAAACTTCTCTAACCAAATGGTCAGATGTCCCATTACCTTGTGCTCCTGAGTGGCCTGGCAGCCAAAGTAAAACTAATTCATTATGTTTTCCAACATAATTTAGTCAAGATTTGCATTGCTCAACTTGTTTGAAAGTACTTAGAGGATTGGCCAATGTATTGAGTGCTGATCGGTTGTCACTACAGATACGTAAATTTCTGTTTCTATACCTACACCCAGCGAAATAATTATAAGACCAATATTAATACTTCGTTAACAACACAGTTTTCATATAAAATAATTTCATTATGTGGCAACACTGACACATGATCAGTTTACGTTTTAAAGCGGTGCTTTACATTTATGACAATGTTGTTGTACTTGTTCTGCCTCACGTGACCATTTCTACTTCAGTGCGAAATATTTATAAGACCAAATTTTTATAAGAATAAAATTTGAATGTCGGCTGATTTTCGCTCAAAAAGACATTTTGTTAAATTCGTTCTTAATATAGGTGAAGAATGCCTCGTGGAACACCATTGACGAAGGTAGAAGAGGGAATATCTTTTCTTTCGTAAATTGTTCACAATTTGTCCTTCAACTCTATTACTAAAACTCTAAGTACAAACATTAATATCAGTGGCCGCCCTTCTGAAAAATATCCGGATCGAAGAGCTTTTGAACAATTCGTTTTATAATACGTTGTAAATTCTTTCTACATTCTACTAAAGCCTTTCAAATACCTTTCGCTTGGCACCCATCGTACAATATTAAATTTAATTAAAAAAAATAATAATTTTAGCTTTTAAAAACTTCTAACTTTTTTTTTTAAATTTCTTAAATACCTTTCGTTTGACATTCATATTATTGATAATATATCATCTATCTTATAAATTGAATTGAATTAAAATTTTCATTACAAATATTTTCTGAATTAAGTTTTCTTAAACTATTTTATTTTGGCATCCGCATTTGCAACATTTCATTTACCTTATCAATTTAATTAACTAAAAGTTTTCAAACAGGTGGCCGCCTTCTACAAAAATATTTTAGAAGCCTCTTTAGTTTGATACCCGCATTGTACTATGTTATATGTTATTTATCTTATCAATTTAATTGAATAAAATTTTTGAAACATGTGGCAACCCTCTTCAAAAATATTTTTCAAACTAAGCTTTCTAAAACCTCATAATTGTGGTACCCAAATTGTAATATCAGCAGCCGCTGTGGTGTAGTGGTAAGCAGTGCGCGCTTTCACTCCGCACGGCCTAGGTTCAAGCCCTGTTAAAAGCAACATTGCAAAAAAAATATAGAAAAAAGGTTTTTTCTTAACAGCAGTCGCCCCTTATCAGGCAATGGCAAACCTCCGAGTGTATTTCTGCCATGAAAAACAGCTTCTCATAAAAATACAATCGCCGTTCGGAGTCGGCGTAAAACTGTAGGTCCCTCCGCTTTGTGTGACAACATCAAGGCGCACGCCACAAATCGGAGGAGAAGCTCGGCCAAACACTAACATATGTGTGAGCGCCAATGTATTATTATTAAATTGTAATATTCTATTTATTTTATCAATTTAATCAATCAAAATTTTTCAAAAGGGTGGCAACTCTCGACTTCTTTAAACACACACAACAGTGTCGTATTGCAGAATGTCGTAAAATTTAAACAACAAAAATTATGTTTAGGGGCTTGCGAGGTACCATAAATGTCATATTATAAATTTTTACCCTTTTAACCCTTTCGAGCCCAATGTTGCTTGTTTTGACTTTTGATATTGCAAAAATAATAAAACTGTGAACGAAAAAGAATGAAACAAAACTGTTGCCGAAAAATTCTTTTCAAATTCCATATCGATACCTGAGGAGTGGAAAATAGACCTTACTCGGCAGCCACTTCGAAAACTCGCTATCTCAGACAACTTTTCAAGAACGCCCTACTTCAGAATTTGATTGAAAAACGCTCCATCTCAGCACATTTTCAATGTATTTTCAGCTGAAATAGGGCATTTTTTAACCGAATTTTGAGAATTATATTCTTCAAAAATTAAGATAGCAAGCTTAGAAGTCAAACTAAGTCTTTGCGTCACTGCAAAAAATGCGTCTCGAAAGGGTTAATAAATGGTGGTTGGTCTTTCAAGTCCTCTAAACATTTATGTATTTACCATTAAAAACTTTACGACATAAGACAAAAAACGCGATTAACGAAAGTTTTTGAAAAATATTATTTATCGTTCATAACTTTGCAATCATTTTCGACCCATCTATGTATGTAGGTCAGGTGAAGATGAACCGAGTTTTATGAGAACACTTTGGTGCAAATTAGTATTTTTCAAATAAAAAGTACCTAATTAATGCAATAAGAATGTCCACATTCTAAAATTTATATAACATTTACAAATAATTTAAAAATGTACTCACTAGTTCCATTGGCATTGCGGCCGAAAATTTTGCCAGGCGGACTCAAAATCGGGCTCGACGAGGCGGATGGGGCTGCAGATATGGAGCGTTGTCCTTCCGAGATGCCACTGGCTAGCGAAGAATTATTGATATCTTCACCCTTAGAAGAGACATCGGACACAGGAAACGGCTGCAGCGTTTGTGTTGCCGCAGCTGTCGACGTCATTAAGCTAAGAGCGCCACCCACAGCGCTTGCGGTGGCCGACGCGATCGGCGCCAAAACTGTTGTAGTTGCAGTCTGATTGCCGACGGCACATAAGCCGGCTGACACAGTCGAGGTGGTTGCACTCGAATTGCTGCTGCTGCTGCTTGGAATGGTCGTAGTCGCTGTAGTCGTTAAGGAGCAGGCAGTAGTCCCAGCGGCTGATGCTAACGTAGAGGCGAGGGCGGGGGTTATTGTGGCCGAAGCTGTGACGCTGGAGGCATTTGTAGTTGAAGCGTTGACAATGCTGCTGCTGCCGCCGTTGCTTGAATCCATTGCGGGCAGGGAGTGGGTGAACGTGGATAACGTGTGGTTTCGATGGGGTGGGGGTAGGAGATTTGGAGGAGGCGAAATACAAAAATATACAACTAAGAAAAATACACACAAAACACAAAACGTGGCGCGAAATGTGTTGGAGAAACATGCAAACTACGAATGTACGAACGCTACTTGTTTTTTTTTTTTTTTTTTTTTTTGGGATGCACACCACTCCAAGAAACACAACACAAGAACAAGACAGAAGTTTTAAGTTGCAAGATGCAGGATGCAGGATGCTCTTAGGTGCGTTAGTCACTAAAATACAATTCGGATGCAACAAAAACAACAATGCTACACTTGAAAGGATACACTAAAACTATTTTGCGTTAAAACGACTGCTGCGTTTTTAATATTTTTTTTAGTTTTATTTTAGTTAGTATTATTTGTTTTTTGTTGTTGGTTTCTTCCAAATTTAAAATTTTTGTTTTTTTGCTTTGCTTTGTTTTGTGCACCGTCTACGCGGTAATGCGCGCCACTCATCCGTTCTAATTGATGGCAAACCAAGTTCTAGTCAATCGCGTCGTCGTTGGACAACTGTTGTGCTGTGTGCAGAAGCCGGCCGGCTGCTCGGTCGGTCGACGATTGCCTTTAGCTTGTTTGCGCTATAGAAATCGTGGTTATCGCGGCTGTCGACTGTCGACTGTTTCTGTGTGACCGACCGTCGTCGCTGCATTTGTGACTACTAACTTTCTTGGAGGGAAAATTCTTGAAGTTGCTTGGCGAAGCCCACAAAAAGGTAAATATCACACACACAGTCTTGTATGTATGCATATCTACTACAATGTGAAAAAATACTAACACACTCACGCTGTTGACGCTGATTGCTGCCGCGTGACAGCAAGGAGCAAGGATAGCTATCTGAAAAGGGTTAAACTGAGCAGAAGCGCGGCTGATATCAAGGTAACAAAAAATGAGTGTTTACAGCAACAAAAAACAAGAGTCACAAATACTCACAAAAGCACAAACGTCGACTGCCCTACTGCTGACTGGTGAATCCGCCATAGAGGGAAGTTAATTGAAGTAAGCGTCGCACAATGGGACTATAGTGGCCAAATATAAAAAAAAAAACGGACAAGCGGATGCTGAAAAAGCGATTACACAGATTCATAGAAAAATATCAGCTAATCCAAATCAAAAATAATTTTCGATAAATTTGTAAGAAACAATTTTGGTTTTGTCGCAATTAATTTAAATTAATTTTGTTACTACGTAGTGCAGATATGTATATTTATAATAAGTCAATCTGATTCAAGGAAATTTTTTTTATCAATACCCCATATGTATATTAATGCAAAAAAAATTTAATTAAAAAATTCAAGGGTGTTTAGCTGAGGGAGAGCGGGAGACCAGGTTTAAAGGTGACCAT
>NW_016174913.1:0-10503 GCF_001687245.7 Rhagoletis zephyria
TCGTGTAACATCTCCATATACCCTGAACAGTCATTACCGTTAACAGTTTCGGAATCAAAGCAACCGACGTGGTGTATGCGCAATTAGTGTGAACAGAACATCGATAAATACATAGAAGATACAAATAGTTGATCTGCACAAATGTACTTACATACATGGCTGCAGTAACAAATGGTTGAGCGTATATTACAAAATGTTAGTGAGGCCGCCCAATATGAAGCTGCACATCGACGTGGATGTATCTACTAATGAAAGCTTATGACTAGCGGGATGTGATGAAATTACACGGTTAGACTTCAGCTATAATGTAACTTCAAGGCACCGTCAAATTTTTGGAGCTGCTGTCTTGCGAAGCAAACGCAAAGTTCCGCAAAGGTGTCACTTAATTGAGCACCTAATTGGGTGCGAAAACAATTGCAAACGAAAGTTGTTGTTATTTATAAGGTTGAAATTTGATTTTGGCCCACAGATACGAAACCGAAAATCTTACAAATCCAACTAAGTATCACGGTTAAACTGCGTGATCAAGGGTTTTAGAGTAATTAATGGAAATACGGCTGGCTAACGTATTTCCAGTTATTAAAAAAATTATCAACAAACAGACAAGTATTCTATTCCCTTGCAAATGTGTAAACCTTTTTCGAACAGCTTTGGGTTGTTGGACATGCAAATGTCGTTNCGAAAATCTTACAAATCCAACTAAGTATCACGGTTAAACTGCGTGATCAAGGGTTTTAGAGTAATTAATGGAAATACGGCTGGCTACCGTATTTCCAGTTATTAACAAAATTATCAACAAACAGACAAGTATTCTATTCCTTTGCACATGTGTAAACCTTTTTCGAACAGCTTTGGGTTGTTGGACATGCAAATGTCGTTGAGATTTTTAGTTTTACTAAAAACCAAACCTTTAGATATTTTTTTTTTTAATAATACTTAGTACAGTTTTGGTTTTTGTAGCCTAGTACCAATTTTTATTCAACAATTGCATTGAGCTTGAGGCCATAATTTTACGAAAAAATTTTTTGTTAAAAACAACAATAATTTATGTACAATAACAGAAGTATTTCGTCACCTGAAATGCAAAAAGGCGTAACAAACATCGTCGCTGAAATACAAAAAGTCGTAACTAATAAAAAATTCAAAATTCAGTTTTTGATTGATATGATGGATTTCATCGAGTTACAGCTCCCACATAATTTTATGAAAAAATAAAAAATTTTAGTCACGACTTTTTCCATTTCGGTTACGATGCTGTTACGTCTTTTCGCATTTCAGGTGACGATATGTANCGCTGAAATACAAAAAGTCGTAACTAATAAAAAATTCAAAATTCAGTTTTTGATTGATATGATGGATTTCATCGAGTTACAAATTTTAGTCACGACTTTTTCCATTTCGGTTACGATGTTGTTACGTCTTTTCGCATTTCAGGTGACGATATGTTGCAGCTATTTCGGAGATTACCATATCTACTCATCAGACAGGCTTCTTCACCCAGCTCAAAGGGGCAACAACAACAACAACATGATCAACCGGAATAGTTGGATTGACATAGGGCGAACATGGCTCGGTGGTTAGGCCACGCAATTAAGCTTGATTAAGATGTCTGATGAGATATAGTGTTCTCCAAAATGGCAGCTATGACTCCTATCATTTTATTGATATTTATAAAAGGATGCCTGTTCATGTAAATAATTAACATGTTCCTTTGAGCTTTNTGCCTGTTCATGTAAATAATTAGTCTGTTTCTTTGAACTTCGGACTAAAAATTGTGGAACTATCAAACTACAATTTTACTCTCTCAAGTGAGAGTAAAAGGAGAACAGATGCAGAAGTGTACGGAAACGCAAAAAGCACAATTTCCCGAAAAAATGTTAGCCAGTATGTTTACATGTCATTGGTATAATACTGATGTAGCCGAATTATCACTAAATAATTATTAAAATCTATTTCTTGTTTACTTCCATTTTTTTAACAGATGTAAGGTGATTTGCTTTCACTGCATTCTGTTTTTATTTGACATTTGCAACCCTGCCTATCGTTTGACACTTTCCATGAACTTGCAAANGCACAATTTCCCGAAAAAATGTTAGCCAGTATGTTTACATGTCATTGGTACAATACTGATGTAGCCGAATTATCACTAAATAATTATTAAAATCTATTTCTTGTTTACTTCCATTACTTTTTAACAAACGTAAGGTGATTTGCTTTCACTGCATTCTGTTTTTATTTTACATATGCAACCCTGCCTATCGTTTGACACTTTTCATGAACTTGCAACCGCGTAATTATTATTCGTACCTCCTCATAGCCAGGTAGTGAAACATCGATTCCATCAAAATGGACTGGCGGCTCAAATTCGTCTTCTTCACTACATTCAGTACTGCTGTAATTCAATAGGGTGGAAAAGTGTTCCCTCCATAATTGAAGTACGTTCTGGACAGCGGTCACCAGGCCGCCAAAGTTGTTCTTACAGGAGTTCGCCCTGGTCGTGAAACCTTCTGTAAGTCGCCTAACTCTCTGGTAAAATTTTCGGGCGGTTTCGGAGGTAATCGTTGCGGCAAAAATACCCTTTCAGTTCTCTCGTTTTCAACGAACTAAGTCAATAAAAGCCATTGACAACAATACACACGTGGCAACCGACATGGCAACCAACAAAAAAATTTCAAAATACTTTGATTTTCGGCCGACACGAATTTCAATGAAGGTACGCGCCGNCAAAATGGACTGGCGGCTCAAATTCGTCTTCTTCACTACATTCAGTACTGTAGGGTGGAAAAGTGTTCCCTCCATAATTGAAGTACGTTCTGGACAGCCGTCACTAGGCCGCCAAAGTTGTTCTTACAGGAGTTCGCCCTGGTCGTGAAACCTTCTGTAAGTCGTCTAACTCTCTGGTAAAATTTTCGGGCGGTTGCGGAGGTAATCGTTGCGGCAAAAATACCCTTTCAGTTCTCTCGTTTTCAACGAACTAACTCAATAAAAGCAATTGACAACAATACACACGTGGCAACCGACATGGCAACCAACAAAAAAATTTCAAAATACTTTGATTTTCGGCCGACACGAATTTCAATGAGCTGCAATGCTACACACAATGCAGCGGTCGAAGGTACGCGCCCTGGTTGGTTGCTTCAACGATTGGCTCGTGTGTAGGCAGCTATAAGAACATTTGTTGAATAAAATTTATTTAATATCAGCGTTTCCTCCAACAACAAATAAATGTCTTCCCTTGGCAATTCATTTATGCTAGCAACTTTAGAAAATTAAGGAAATAATAAAGAAATGTAACCAAGTTGCAATCGGAATTAAATAAAGACTGCACATCAGCTCACACAATTGATGTGCTCGGCTGTGTATGTTTGTATATGTATGTGTTCTGCCGCTGACTCTGCTCGTCGCTTTCAATCTACGACATTAAGTAAGCATGTCCTGTTACAAATGGTTTTGCACCTTTCCTAAAATTGTTGTTGTTATTATTGTTTTGTTAGTGCTTTAGTGCTGCAGCTGTAGCGGAAACAGCAGCACCAACAGCAAAAGAATTAAATGGCATGAAATTAAAAGAAGTTGTTCGCGCTGTTGCCAACGGAAACGTATGTAAAAGAAAATGCCACCGAAGTGAAATGGAGACGACAACGGAAACGTATGTAAAAGAAAATGCCACCGAAGTGAAATGGAGACGGAGCTTGAGCGAAAAAGTAATGTGCATTAGAAGTATGTAGTATAATACGCCAGTAAAAAATGCTGAGCTCATGGGAAATGCAAAAGAAAATTGCAAGGGCAAGCAGATAAGGAACAAGACGATGGCAAGTAAGCTGTTGTAGGAGCAGCAGACAATGAGAGTCATTGCTGCTGCGGTGGAAAAGTAGGAAACTGAAGAAGGACATAAAAACTTGTAAACTTGCGACAACAATGAAGGCAGCAACAACAAGGACTACACCAACTGAAACTTGAATTGCTGTGATGAAGATGATGTCGTCCTCGTCGTCGACGACAATTCAAAGACAGAGGCGCTTGAATACAACTGTTACAGCGTTGAAAGGACTTCACTGAAGGTAGAAAGTAGCGAGCACTAAGCAGGTAATAAATTTTTTGGTAAGCGCGAAAAAGGCCAACCAGAGGTAACTACTATTCGGGCGCGCATCCGGGACACAGACAGCAGGATGTGATGAAATATGTACTAGAAGAAATTCTTTAGACTTGAGGAGTAGTTAAAATGAATGAAAAATAATAGAAAAAAAAACCCAAATCGACATACACTGCCCACATCCCTTCTTTAACGGTTGGAGAGCGCGGTTGACGGACATGAATTTAGATAGGAAAGTGTTTATTATTTTGAAATGATTTACCATACATATTCATAAGTAAACCAAGAACGGTTATTAAATCTAAGATTTGTTTACTTTTTTAGAAAAAAAAATGTATTTCAAGTTAAACAAAAATGATAAACCATATTTTGCAGTCGCGAGAGTTCATGCGATGTTATATTTTTGTATTCTCCTTCGTAAGCTTGTAAAATTTTGAACCCCAAACCCCACCCCCTGTGTGCGCTAATGTGTATAAGTATGTACGACAATCCTCACGGCGAATGTTAAGATGTCCGCACTACCACACGGCTCGGTTTCTTGTCTGACTAGCCTCCAAAAGAGTTATTTTCAAATATCTGTCGTCTCTCGGACGGTGATCTTAAGCCACATAGTATTAGATATATTTTTTTCTTAAAAAAGCTTCTCCAAAAAACCAACTGCCATGCGGAGGTTGCGTAAAACTTTAGGTCCCCTCAAATCAGTTTTTTTACATACTACATATATACATACATATCTATAAACGTATGTACCTATGTACATACTACTCTAAAACAAAAAAAAAAAGGAACCCTTCACTGCGGCAGGATTAAAGGGATGTTTCCTATGCGCACGTTTTAGCTCATATACTTATAGATGTGTATATCAGAATGTTTCTACGATGTGTTGTAGTTTACTAAGTTTTCTTCTACTCCATACATGTGCTTATACATTTTTTCAAAGTTGTCCGAAGCAGATTTGAAAATTATCTTCAAAAATCATTTACTATTTGGTCAACTTTTACTGGTACGGCGCAGTTGGAATACATAATGGTTCAGTTAAGGGGAATGTAATAAGCGAATAAAGCTTTATTGCGCAATAGATACAATTAATTATTAATTTTGGAAAGAAACAATCTAATAAAAAATAAAAACTTTAATTAAATGTGTGCATTGTTAAAAATCTGACATTGATTTTCCCGGGTGTTTATGCAATTGCGGTTTTATTAAAATTTAATTAGCTACATATTTTGTTTATCAAAAGTATGTACTCGATTGGGAAATCCAATAATTATAATATTTAAGCCTTATTAAAAAAGTTATATGTACTATGTTCATACGTATGTATATGCTTGCATGCATATGTATGTAGGTATATCTATATATAAATGTAATTATTTTCCCCATTCTTAATTGAATAATAATGAATTAAAAACGGACGGTAAATTTTAAATGAAACATATTGCTTTAACTAATTCAGTGACAAATATCAAATATCCTGGCGTATGACATGTAAAAATGTACGACTAAGAAAAAACTATACAATAATTTTTTATAAACCGATATGTAAACATACGCATGTACTCGCATGTGTCTACTATATATGTATGTATATAAATAAATACATACGCACTTAATAGAGCGATGTTAAGTGTGTAAACAGAATTATAAAAATATTTTTAGTTAGAAATAAAGGCGCAAAGATTTCTGTTCAAAACCTAAATTGTAGAGATATTGCAGGACTACGTATTTAATTTCGCCCTCAAACGGATAGAATTGTAAGACTGGAAAAAAGCGAGAAATATTTTTTTTTCTTTTTTTTTTTTTGGTTAATCACAGGCTAGGCACTAAGAATTTTATATTTTCCAGTTTCCGCACCAAATGAGATAAGGGTAAAGCATAAATAAAAATAAAAGTGTTTGGGGTTTTTTGCTTTGATTTCCCCAATATAGAGCAAAGTGCATTTTTCCTCTTCAGCATATACATGTATTATCAGGAATGAAATCGGAATCATTGCTCTCATCATAGAGTGCCAAAATCACCATTGTCTTTGGATTCCGAACCCCCTAGCATCCAGCCCGTGTTCGCTAGGAAAATCCGTAAATTTAGGCTTTTTCGCTCTAAAAAAACTAGTCCATTGGTTTTAATTTATATGTAAAATAACAAAAAAAAACATGACATATTTACATATATATGTATGTAGAAATACTTAGAAAAAAACGGCAAAAACCAATTAAAAAATGCAGAAGGCAGAGATGCCCTCGACGGCCTTAACATTTTTACTTCTGAATCGCGATTAATTATCTTTTCAAAGTCACAAGGAGTATACAGCGAAAAAATACACTTTTACGTACTTAATAAAAAATTTTGGATGCTATAAATATATTATAGTTTTGGTTTAATTAATTGGCCAAACTTTGAATTTTTTAACTTTTGCAGTAGAATAACGACGCAATGTAGAATCTTTTGAAAAGCATAAAAATATGACGTAATTTAAAATTGGCTCAATTATTTTTAAGTATTGTGAGACGCGAACCTCTTCTCAATGGACATTAAGATTGCTTTTCATAACCAAAACAAACGAAGTCCTCTCTTAGACGTAGGCGAACTCCTTATTTGTGGACAAAGAAGGAGCATGAGGACATAAAAAAGTAAATGAAATACTCATTAGATACATAAATATATACGTGTTAAATGAAAAATGAAACAGCGGCCTCCCCGGATAAGAAGTAATGTTTTTTTTCATGCATAAATTTCGCTTGCCTTGCTCGGGCCTTTTTATTCAGTCATGAGTATATAATAGGGGTCCGTTCTCATCTAAAGTGATAAATGGATAAATTTCTTAAATTTGCTTGCTTGGTAAATAATTGCATAAAATTGTTTATTATTCAACTTACATACATATATGGCTAGTTACGTTTCATTCTTACCTCGTCCATTGTGTTCATTTGCTTATTATGTCAGGGTGGAATTTTGCTGAAATTTAGGCATTTATCCACCTAAATCGTTGTATAAAGTGATAAACTTTTGTTAAATAGATTTCCATACGAAGTTTGACAGTTCACTTATCAAAATGATAAATTTATCATTTTGTCAGTATTATCTGCACTTTATCACTTTTGATGAAGACCCCTAATATTCTTATATGTACAAAAGAAATTACGGTGAGCCCAAAAGCCCTTCTCCAACCAAATGATTTGAGCTAAATATTAAAATCTTCTATGGAAGGATTCGATAGACGTCCCGAGGTAAACCATTCTAAAGTAAAATTTTTGGATGAAAAATCTTCGTCTATCCATCGGAAGTAATACTTCATTAACCTTTACTGCAGAAAAAATTTGCTTCAGCTTTAACATTTGCAAAATCGCGAGAACCCGTATTTTTGTCTAGTTTTTGCGATGAGTCCACACACATTTTATTCTGACTTTAGTCTAGTAGTTATTTTATTCGTTTTAAAGCTCGAGAAAATCTGCGCAAAACTAGTATTCAAACCCATTTTGCATCTTCTGTATGTCAGAAGATGTGTATATCAGAATTTAAAAAAATTCGATTTGCAAAAAATTGCAAAAAGTATGAAAATATTATTTCAATAAAACTTATTTTCCAACATATTGACGTAAGTTTCATTTTATTTTCATGGTTGAAGTCGGAAATTCATGGAGCTTTCAGCTCACAGCTCGGTATGTACAGGAGTGATAGTCGCAATGATATGCATGTCCATGTCTCCGTAAACTAACTGTTTCATTTAACATCAAGGTCAGAAACAAGAAGAAAGTCGAAAAGTCTTCTCGCAGAGTTCTCGCAGTTTTTGCTTATTTTAAAGCTCAAGCAAATTATATTTGTAGTACAATTAAATAACAATTATTTGCGATGGATAGACGAAGGTATTTCGTCTATAAATTTTTCTGTAGGATAATTTTTAACTTAGTTAGAAAAGCTCATTCGAATCCCTCAATAGAATATTTTTCTATTTTAGCTCAAATCATTTGCCTATGATGACAGAATGAGAATTTGGAGATCCAAATATTGGTTCCAACGATGTCACATAAGGGTGCGTTCACACAGAAAGCCGAGCAGTGACGAGTGAATAAAGGCGGAGCGAAGCGAACCTTCAGCTGTTCACACTGAACGAGGCGGCGCGGAGCTTTTTGAATGGATTCGACTACAAAGATACTACAAAACTTGCCGTCAGTGAAAAGCTGCAAAACTATTTGCTCGATTTTGTTCAAACGACTAGTGGAAAAATTCGTTCTTATTTGAATATTGTGTTATTTTGTTTGCAGCGGCGTCATGAAGAAGAAAAATTAAATAGAAGACTCAAAATCAAAAACTGATTTGCTTTCAGCTCCAAAACGCTTCTGAAAAAGCTTGCAGAATGAACACTTTCATATAGCTACAGCAATTTGAAAGCTTCACTCCGCTCGGAACGGCTTCACTCGGCTCCGCTCCGCCTACTGTGTGAATGTACCCTAAGTCTTTTGTTAGAATTCAAATATTCTAAAATAAGCTACCCCTTGGAAGGACAAAAGTTTCATGCGGCTAAAAAAAAAAATGCGTTGATTAAAAAAAATGCATTTTTTTCTATAAAATTATGATTTCCTTATGCATTGAAATGCGGAAGACAGTTCACAACAAAAGTAATGCCACTTTTTAAAAATTGCAAAAAATTTAAAAACCAACGCGATTTTTTAGCCGGTTGAAACTTGCACCTCTTTAGGCTAAAATCGTATAGACTATAAGATTGCATACCCAAAAAATTTGTAAAGGTTTAGATTAAAAAGTTGAAATTTTGGTGAACATTTTTTCATTTTCCTAAATTTTGTGTGAAATTGAAACTTTGATTTACATGGTTTTGGCTAAAGCGTGTACAACACTTTTATAGAAAAATAACAAAAAATATATATAATTTAAAAACATTGTGGCTGTTCACGCTTGCCTGCTTATCAGGTTATCTGGTAAAAAATAATTTTTATGCAGTGCACTTTGTTGTTGAACAACAAGCAGATAACCGGGCAAGCTTGAACAACCACATTGTAAATATTAAGAAAAAAAAATTAACACGTTGCCACTTTTTTGAGTCACTGTGTAGTCCTGGAATAGTTGAAATCTGCTCTTATTTCACTAAGCAAGGCTAGGATTTCTGAACGGACAATTAATGCAAAATTGATGAAAGTTTTAGAAGTAACAGCAATGGCTAAAATAGTTCATTTTGACAATTGAAATATCGACATTCGTATATAAATAAAACAGTATTTGTTATAAAACAGGCCGGTCTTTTGTGCTGATATTTACGTAAAGTTTCGACAAGACTTATTAGCTTTATCCATTCTAAATTAATATTTTCGAGCTTTAATTTAACCAGGCACATACATACATATGTATGTACATAAATCCGCAAGTACATATGTACTTAAATTATTTTATTTCATTTACATAATCAAATGCATATATTTACAAACGTGGCTAATGAGCTGGTTGAATGATAACTGTGGACTGAATTAAGCATTCATGAGTTTTAATTTATGCAAAGCAAAGCAAACTTTGAAATGCTCATTAACAACATCGCTTATATGTACATATGTATGTATGTATGTATGATGTACTTATGTGTGCATAAATGCACATGTAAATCATTCAACTAAATAAACATATGCGTGTGAACATATGTATGTACACAACGAAATGAATAACCATATGTATGTAAATATGTATTTATTAAATATTGCCGGGTTAGTTGAAATGAGCGTCCGCTAATAAAAATTACGTTTTTTTTTTCTCTTTTTAAAACTACATAAACATATGCTAATAATTACAAATAAACATAGAAGAGCACTGCAAGCGGTTGAGTGAAGATAAGCAAATAGTTCGCTCGCGTACCCAAAAATAAATAATTGCACACATGCACAAGCACATTTTACCATGCAATTAAGTGAGCCAAAGCCCATGGTTAAGTGCGACGGATCAATTAGTGCAAGGCAAATAATGAAACATTATAAAATAGACCGTACAAATAGTAATATTATTATGGCTTGTTGAAAATCTGCCGGCTGATGGTCAGTGGGAAGTTAAACAAATAAAAATTTGCATAATATTGACGACTTCATTATTACAGTGTCAAACGTTGAGGCAATTTTGCGAGCTCGCTTAAGTTAGGCAAACGCTTGCAATGGAGTTTTAACTCGCTGCATTTATAACACCAACTGGCGTTTGAATATAATCAGCAATCGTTTGTAAACGCCGCCAATTATGTATTGGAAAAATGTGTAGCATACATGCAGGCGTATGAACCGATTTGTCATAAAATGGTGAAATTGTCTACAGTACGCGCATAAATTAATATGAATTGCTGCGATAAACGATGCGATGAATATTTAAAATATCCACATCAGAGTTATGGGCGCCACAGGAGAAATATAAAATAAACGCAAATGTAGTAA
>NW_016174914.1:0-10501 GCF_001687245.7 Rhagoletis zephyria
GAGTTGCTGAGTCAATCGGCATTTATTTTTATTCACTCAAATAAACTGTTTGCAGCGGGCGTATGCAACAGTGTGTATGTGCATGTGTGTATGTTGTATGTCAATACGCCAGTGTCGTTGCAGCGCATATTTTTCAAGTGTTGAGTGTGTAATTTTATATTTCCGGTGTAAGCAAGTTGAGCGATTGCTGTTGTTGGGCTGGTGTAAAGTGTACGCTGGTGCCCTGTGCTGCGGTTGCTTCAGGCTGTTAGTCTTTCTATACTGTATTTATGTATGTGCATACATATGTACTTACAAACATACTTGCACTCCGCATTCGCCCTGCCAAAAGGCTGGTTTTTTGTTGTTGCTATTGCTGCATACTTGCTGTTTGCTTGCTTGTTTGCGCTCATATCAGCTGTTCTACCAGCTCGTATCACTGCAGCTTTGCTGCTGCATTGCATCTGCCATTTGGCTCCAGAGAAACTCCTACAAAATATTTTCGCCCCTCCGTCTTTCTTTTCGCATGACAGTGTTGTGAAAGTGGCAGATATAGAGTAAAAGAAACAAAAAAAAACAGAACTAAAAATTGACTGATATTTCTTACGCTTTTTTTTACATATTTTTATAAAAAATTTGCGGGCCTATGTTCATTAGGGTGGTCCTTAAAAGTAGGAAGTAAATCTTTACATCAGATTTTCTACGCTTCAACCCCTAAGTCGCAGCTACTATAGTCGAAGATATCACATATAAAGTTTGGTCCCGATTAGAGTCGGTTAAAGAGTGTCGTAAAGGGGTCAAAGGCCAGATCAATGTATGGACAATCAAAAAATTAAGATAACATTTTTTCATCAAATACCCGAAATCAATCGATAAATTTTAGTTCCGATTGAAGTCGTTTAAGGCGTGTCGCACATGGTTTAAAGTTCAGATTACCCTATGAAGACGTCTTAACCGACTCCAATCGGGGCCAAAATTTATATATGATATATTCGTCTATGGTAGTATCGATTTGGGTATTACATGAAAAATAAATAAATAAATTTAAATTTTTTGAGTCTCTATAGAGGAATCTGTACTTAGCCCCCTGAGCGACACGCCTTAACCGTCTCCAATCGGCACCAAAATGTATATGTGATATTTGTGACCGTGGTATTGCCGATTGAGGGGGTGAGACTGAAAAAAATCGTTAATTTAATTTTTTTAAGGGTCATCCTAATGTTCATATCTAAATATTTGTTATATATTTTTTTTTTGCCTGAATTTTTTCTACTCAATGGCAAGTTCATCATTTATTTTTTTCAACTCTCATTTCATTTTCTTTACTTTTTACTTTGATTTCTTGCCAGTACAGCTTAAATAAATTTATAAACATTTACGTAGTTTAAAAAGTGTTTCCTGGAATTGGCGCAGTTACATCGCCAAAGGTGCTGCCGCCGCTGTCTTTGCATTTTTAGGTAGGTTGGAGGTTTTTTGTATGTTATCAGGTGCATTTTTTATGGCTTTTCGAAGAATGGGCATATTGCATTTGAAATTAAAGCTGATCCAATTTTTTGTCCATTTCCGCAATACAATGAATTACGTATGCAAGTTGTAAGCAAAGTTTGCGCTAAAATGCGACGACTTCAATATTAATTTGTACTTTAAAGTTAAGACTACGTTATAAAATTAAAGTAAATCTTGTAACTTTGAATTTTGACATGACTAAACCGGGTAGCGGGGTTTGCTCTGCGTGCAAAAGCTCTTTTTTGGTCGCTTTCGATCCATCCATAATCAAAAAAAATCACGTACCCTCATACTCCCTTTATCTGGGGACATTTTTTTAAAGGTACTTTTCCTCGCCAGTTCGACAACCATATGGCTACCTACAACACTCTGGGAAAAGAGTGGCTATTTCCTTTCTGTCGGCAGTCTACATACACTTGGAACTCATAACATTGAGTCAGTCGAGAAGAGCGGAAGAAATGGGCCTTATGCATAAAAAGTGAGCTTAAGCTCAGACTCAATTTTTGCACTGAAAGGGTGAGCTCAAGCTCAAGAATTTGTACTGAAAATCGAGTCGGAGCTTAAGCTCACTTTTTATGCATGAGGCCCAATGTCTCACCGACATTATGACACAATCGTTATGTGTGGAACTGACGTCCTGTCTGTATCAGCTGTTATGCAGACTATGGTGCACAACAAAATCGACCCCTCCATATACGCCAACAACCGCGGGATCAGCATCCTACGCAACGGCTATAAGGTCTTAGCGAGAGTATAGTGCGGAAGGCTTAAGCGTACCGTAACAGCTTTATCAGTAGTGTGTTCTTCAACCGGGTAAATCCATCATAGACCTGGAAAATAGCCGTGTGAAGAGAATTAATACATAGATACCATCTATTTGTTGGTTTCAAAAGCGCTTGGGACAGCTGGAAAAGGAGTCGCCTATATGCATGTATCTATGTATATACTAAAGCTCAAATATATGTACATACATATATATGAATGCACGTACATACATACCTACCTCAAACTATGATTTTTTCGCGTATGTTTTAATTGACTGAAAAAATTTGAAAGGAAGGTACATACATACATACTTATATGACCTGTAATGTGGTCAAGAGACGAAAGGAAGCCATACATTGTTGTACGCATGATTGGTAATATTACATAGTGGCAATAATAAGCGGCATAAAAGTTAAAGTCGACAACAAAAACAAGAACAACAACAACAACAACAACAACACACATCCATATAACAGGGCAATAATATTATTTGTTATTAACTTCCGGTCGTTGCGAGCGCAATGTGGCATTCAACAGGCTGTGGCATAGTCTCAAAACAACAACAGCAACAACTACTACTACTAAAAAAAGTCAACAACACCAGAATAGCACGGCATGCGTCATCGTACGTGCATGTAAACACATTCATACACATATATGCACATACTTATACACATATATTCATCTGCAATGTGTGCAAAATGCTCCCGATTTGAGCATTTAGTAAAGCTTTCCAACACCAAACATACTCACAAATGCACATAATGTAGTGCATGTGTATTTACGTAAGTTTACCGCAGCAGCATTTCTAATTGCACAAATACCGCAATTGTCACCACCCCATAGTACGCCTTCCGAAATTTATGGTGGCACACCCACACAAGCATGTACATAAATATGTATGTATGTTTAGAGTATTTAGAGCTGGATGCTTCTCTGGTCTTCCTGCGCATAGACAAGGTCTTACAAGCAGAATACCTTCGATTAGAAATGTTTTTAGAATGAAATTTTATTCATACATATCTATTTACATTAGACTGCATCACTTCCCATACAAAAAAAAAAAAATCGGTACCGTTTTTCTATTAGACTTTCGGAAGAATATTAAGATTTGCGCGAGCTGGACCGATTCGAAAATGCCTCCAAAAATTTAATGTTTTTATAAATAAAAATAGTTTTTTAAGGTATTATTTAAAAAAAAAAATCATCTCATATAACAAAATCAACAAATTTTTATAAGATTTACAACAGAATACTAATCATGAGATTTTCGATGCTGTTTTTGAAGCTTTTTCAATGATTGGTTTAAGAAAAACCTAAACAACTCGGCCAAAANAGATGTTTTTATAAATAAAAATAGTTTTTTAAGGTATTATTTAAAAAAAAAAATCATCTCATATAACAAAATCAACAAATTTTTATAAGATTTACAACAGAATACTAATCATGAGATTTTCGATGCTGTTTTTGAAGCTTTTTCAATGATTGGTTTAAGAAAAACCTAAACAACTCGGCCAAAACTTTACCGATTTAGATTTGTGAGGGATCATCGGAAAAGTATTTTGCTGGAAGGCTTCAAATATAATAAATTTTGTAATTCCGGCGGAAAACCGAAACTTTTTTTGGGTCGCCTTTTTACATTTTTCGTCATATCTTCGGCATTTGTAGTCGAATCTTAAATTATGATATATCGATGTTTTTGCCTCGAGAAGAATTTTTTTTTTGACCTCAAGTAACCCGTTCTAATACTTACCCATCAGATCTTAGTTCCTATCACCCTAATGTGACTAAACTAAAGCCTGACAGAAATTATTGAACTGTTGGCAAGGAAGTGTTTTCGTTATTCTACTAGAACTATGTACAAAAAATTGTACATTTGCATTCGACAAGTGTCACTGAAAAATTAAAAAAACGAACATCTAGATTCGGACAAAAAAAATGTTTTTGTTGTTTGAAATCGCCTTGCAAAATACTTTAGACTNTAAGTGTCACTGAAAAATTAAAAAAACGAACATCTAGATTCGGACAAAAAAAAATGTTTTTGTTGTTTGAAATCGCCTTGCAAAATACTTTAGACTCAGGGGTGTGCGGCGAACTTTTTTTTGGTTTGCTTGTAAGGTGGTACGGTCTAATGTATGCACATATTAAATGCTGCCGGCGTAGCTACTCTACGACAGAGTTGGTAATTTTCGATTTTGAATTCCTTACCTTGTCTATTCGAAACTAATAATGCACTCATACTATCACTATTTTGACGTATGTAAGTAAGAGTGGAAATTCATGCGATTGTACATATTTATTTGTGTTTATCATTTATGTACATACATATTTATATGTATGTATGTATGTATGTATGTATGTATATATTCTTATTGTATTATGCTACCTTTTGCGTATGTGATCTTCTTTCTACATAGTCGATATTTATCATCTGCTAGTTTTTATTGTTGTAAGTATTTGCTGCTGCTGTCATCATCAATTTAGAAACAGGAAACGCTGAGGGTGTTCCCTCAAGGGGATTCGATTTCGTATTTGTATATCTTTGTGTGACAATTTGAATGATACAAAATTGATGAGTTTAAAAAGGAAAGTGTAACGAAATCACTTTATTGTACCTTTGAGGACAAACTAAAGAAAATTGAAGGCGCAGATTTTGTACAATCAGTCTATACTTATTTATGTATTTGATAAGCTGTATACTGTAGGTTCTTGCCAGCACTTTTAGATTTTGTACGGGAATGTATGACTCAGAATTTGAGATTTTACGATTCATTTCAAGTAAGGAGGACTAGTAGTACCTATTGCCAATTCCTTAACACTAATATAATGATTCAGAGTTGAACACCTATAGAATAGATATAGAATAGGATATTAGTAAATTTTGACAGAACAAACAAGCTTGAAATGTGAATATCGCAGAGGAGATAGTTTTCTTTACTATCAACTACACAGTCATACACATTTTATTTTATGTACACAGTTGAGTTGTTACATTTTTCGACAAAACCGTGTTTTGGCCGAAAATGGTGGCACACTTACCTTGGACAATGCATTATCTCCAGCTTTGCATAAAGAATACGATTCTAGCGCAAAATTGTTTTTAAATGAAAACTTAAGAAAGATATACTAAAAAAGTGAAGATAACAACTCGTGCTCATATAACCATAGTTGTGTATGTAACTTATACGCTCCGTAGCACCATACACACTCAGCTAACATATTGCACACCGTTTTCAAAAGAGTCACAACTCAAAATAATACGTTCGTCGGGAAATACGTGAAGCTATTTCGTAGCACATGCTAGTCATATGAGGAGGGGCCACTTCTTTACCTTAGGTTCTTTTTTATCAAATTATAACAAAAATTTTCTCCAGCTTTTGCTGAAAGGTTAATAAAAGCTCTGTTTACATTTTTAGCGCATAATTTCAAAAATGCCAAATTTTGAGTTGTGACTCTTTTGAAGGCGGTGTGCGATATTTATAATTTAAAAGTATCTAATTAAGTATTGGCGTGGAAGACTTTTACACAGTACATTCCTTATGTACATATGTATATGTATATTAATTTCTTATGTATATAGATATAAATGTTATAATGAATTCGAGTGTGCCAATAAAAACTTTTAAAATGGAATTTTATTTTCTCAAATCATAATCATCTCTTACTAAATGTATTTTTTTTTTAATTGGTGGCACACTACTTTTATTTCACCATTTATATTCGTTCTTTCTGACAAAAAGGGCATTTACGCCGTTTAATTTTAACATTTTGAACTATGATATATTGCTAAAATTAAAAAACTCGTACACTGAGGGAAAAAATTTTTCTATTAGGAAAAAACATGCTAAATTTAAAAAAATACGCATATGAAAGAGCACCAACCCAACTCGTTAAAATTTTAAAAATTACGAAATAGCCGCAACAAATATTCTGCATGCTGCCATTTTGAAAATCAATATATTCCGAGGGATACTCTGTTTCTCTTCAGGAGATGTCCAATAATAATCCTCAATTGTTTATCAAATGCTTTTTAATATTATCTACTTTTATAGGAACTCCAAAAATGCAACGGGGGACCCACAAAACCCGTTAGTACTAAAAAATGGTAAAATAAAATAGTGGGTATTCTTATTGGACGCCTCCTGAAAAAAAAACAGATCTTGCGAACGAAAAATGTTGATTTAAAAAAAATAAATATTTTTTCCCATATAAAATACATGGAAAACCTTGAGCGTTTTGAGGGACCTGTAAATATTTTTTTTTATCTCGAAATAAAAAACAGGGGTATTTTTCCATATAGAACAATCCTAGGGGCACTAAAATTCGGGCTTTACTTTTTTTACATGCATTTTGGTACCACCCTAATGTGCATATATACATGCGTATGCACGCTAAGTGCATGTGTATTTTTATTTATTTTTACTTGCATTTTAAGACCTGCATCTGCATGACAACTTAGTCATCGTCTGAAAAGTACCAAAGCATATCGTTGGTTTTGAGCTAAAAATGTACATAAATCAGTTCGCTGACAGCCTATTAGAAAACCTATGATTTTATGCATATATGTGTGTGTATATGTGTCACCCTATTAGGCCAACAAAAATTCCATTCATAATGCATTTTACTCACGCAGTAACGTTTTGTAGACTTTTACATTTTTACAAGTAAATCAAACAACAATGTAAAAAATAAATAAATACAAGTGTGAAACTCTCGCCATAATGATACAAACCCACCTACATACATATGTACCTAAAACAAGTGAAAGATGAAAATTGCATGAGCACAGAAGGCGTAATGAGGAGCTAAGAATGCTGGTCCGAAAGCAAAAAAAAAAAAGAAGCAGTTGCATGCACGTTGACGCTAAGTCACTTAGCTGTTTAATTTTTAACGCTTTTGCAGTCACCTANTGTGTATATGTGTCACCCTATTAGGCCAACAAAAATTCCATTCATAATGCATTTTACTCACGCAGTAACGTTTTGTAGACTTTTACATTTTTACAAGTAAATCAAACAACAATGTAAAAAATAAATAAATACAAGTGTGAAACTCTCGCCATAATGATACAAACCCACCTACATACATATGTACCTAAAACAAGTGAAAGATGAAAATTGCATGAGCACAGAAGGCGTAATGAGGAGCTAAGAATGCTGGTCCGAAAGCAAAAAAAAAAGAAGCAGTTGCATGCACGTTGACGCTAAGTCACTTAGCTGTTTAATTTTTAACGCTTTTGCAGTCACCTACGTGAGTGCTTTTGTTGCTGTTGCATGTTATTGTTGCTTTGCATAGAATGGGGCTGACATGCAATAATACACACAAGTACTTCAGTATGTAATACATGCATGACATGATTTGGAAATAAAAAGAAGAACAAATTATCTGCAAGATACATATTGGTGCATTCCTCTTTGTTAAAATATACATTTCNGCAGTTGCATGCACGTTGACGCTAAGTCACTTAGCTGTTTAATTTTTAACGCTTTTGCAGTCACCTACGTGAGTGCTTTTGTTGCTGTTGCATGTTATTGTTGCTTTGCATAGAATTGGGCTGACATGCAATAATACACACAAGTACATCAGTATGTAATACATGCATGACATGATTTGGAAATAAAAAGAACAAATTATCTGCAAGATACATATTGGTGCATTCCTCTTTGTTAAAATATACATTTAAATGTATTTATGCATATTTGTGCGCCGCCCGTAAGCATGCAACTGCGCGTGCATCACTTATTGGCCCTTCTTGGCTCCAATTATGCGGTTTGTGATAATGATAGGCGATCTTCCGCGCTGCCGCTCATACAGTTATTACCACTCACTTAAGTATAAGGGCCATTCCATACCATATTTACACCTCCATATTTTTTTGGAGTGAAATATATTTTTTTATGTTCTTTATTGAAGAAAAGAAGACAGCTATTCGTTTATTTCGTCATTCTGAACTCACAGAGAAGTATATTTTTTTAACTATTTGTCGGAGAAAATCGGTTAAGGTATCAAAATGTGCATAATTGCCTCGGCTTTCCATAAGAGTGTAAAATAGATTAAAAAAAAAAGTATTTTTTTTTATTTTTTATTTTTTTTTATTATCTTCATCATGTTTTNAAATATATTTTTTTATGTTCTTTATTGAAGAAAAGAAGACAGCTATTCGTTTATTTCGTCATTCTGAACTCACAGAGAAGTATATTTTTTTAATTGTATGCAGTTAATAAACTATTAGTCGGAGGAAATCGGTTAAGGTATCAAAATGTGCATAATTACCTCGGCTTTCCATAAGTATTTTTTTTTATTTTTTATTTTTTTTATTATCTTCATCATGTTTGGTTTTTATTTTTTTCAACCTGAATATGTAGTTGTCTAACTTTATGGAGTAAGCTGTAAAAATTTGAGAATGGAAACACCAAAACTGTAAAGTTACCGGCTTTTTTATACCTGCGTACATAAAGTTGATACTAAAGTACGATTTTTTAATGCAACTGCGAACAATTAAAAAAAGATAGGTCCCCGTGAAGTCAAATTTCGGGCATTTTTTTAGAGATTTTCGATTTCGATAAAAAAATAGGTGTCTTCTTTTTTAATAAAGAATGTANCAACCTGAATATGTAGTTGTCTAACTTTATGGAGTAAGCTGTAAAAATTTGAGAATGGAAACACCAAAACTGTAAAGTTACGGGCTTTTTTATACCTGCGTACATAAAGTTGATACTAAAGTACGATTTTTTAATGCATCTGCGAATAATTAAAAAAAGATACTTTTTTAGAGATTTTCGATTTCGATAAAAAAATAGGTGTCTTCTTTTTTAATAAAGAATGTAAAAAAAATATATTTCACCCAAATAAAAATATTGAGGTGTAAATATTGTATGGAATGACCCATAAGCATGTTTGGGCATATTGCCATGTTACGAGTGCCTATCTATGTATGGATGTAATACATACTACGTATGCCGTGTAGATACATACAAACTCATAATCTGGCCATTAATAGTACATACATATATAATTGCTATCGAGACGCCTGCTTCTGAGGGCTTTCTGACAAGCTATCACCGTTTGCTAGTCTACTGTTTGCTATTGAAATACTATCACACGCACTCATATTATCATGTGACTAGTAGATAATGTTTGCGTGCCAACAACGTCGGCGGTGTTTCGNCGAACCGAACACTGATTTTGGTAATAAAATTCAATGATTTGCAAGCGTTGCTCGTTAGTAAGTCTATTCATGATGAAATGTCAAAGCATACTGAGCATCTTTCTCTTTGACACCATGTCTGAAATCCCACGTGATCTGTCAAATACTAATGCATGAAAATCCTAACCTCAAAAAAATCACCCGTTACTACGTATGCCGTGTAGATACATACAAACTCATAATCTGGCCATTAATAGTACATATATAATTGCTATCGAGCCGCCTGCTTCTGAGGGCTTTCTGAAAAGCTATCACCGTTTGCTAGTCTACTGTTTGCTATTGAAATACTATCACACGCACTCATATTCNATAAGCATGTTTGGGCATATTGCCATGTTACGAGTGCCTATCTATGTATGTATGTAATACATACTACGTATGCCGTGTAGATACATACAAACTCATAATCTGGCCATTAATAGTACATACATATATAATTGCTATCGAGACGCCTGCTTCTGAGGGCTTTCTGACAAGCTATCACCGTTTGCTAGTCTACTGTTTGCTATTGAAATACTATCACACGCACTCATATTATCATGTGACTAGTAGATAATGTTTGCGTGCCAACAACGTCGGCGGTGTTTCGCCTTGTAGGCTCTCTGAGCTGCCTACCGCCTGGCACACACGCAATTTCTTCTATTCATTCATCGATTTCATTCATTCATAAAAATTTCTTTCTACCTGCGCACGTAATATCTTTCGTGTTCTGCCATTATCGGTTTTGCTTCTATGTATTGCTCCCGCATCACCTCCACCTTCGCTGTTGACGTTGCATAGTGTTACCTATACACATAAAGCATGAGGTACATTTCATTTTTGGTGCATTACCACAATAATAAAAAATAAAACTAAAATTAAAGGAAAAAATAAGTAAAAACAAGTGATCGTCCGTCGGCTTGGTCTTCGATTGATCGTCGCCTTAGAGCGGAGGTGTTCGATCGTCTGAACAGCCGGCTTATTGCTATGCTTTTGCTGCTACTGCTATTGCTTGAACGGAAGCAGCGGAAGCGTCACCAACAACAACACTCCCAGCAACTGCAG
>NW_016174916.1:0-6589 GCF_001687245.7 Rhagoletis zephyria
TCGGCGCGAGATAATGCATCTGGCACAATGTTCTGGGACCCCTTTCGATATTGTATGTCAAAATTTAAGCTTTGCAATTTTAGACTCCACCTTGCGAGTCTGCCAGACACNTGATCACCGTAAAAGGAAGTCCCTCAACATAAGGCCTAAATCTCTTTACACTAAGCACCGCCGCGTAACATTCCAACTCGGTGATGCTGTAGTTGCGTTGCGCCTTATTTAATTTTGCCGAAACATAGGCTATCGGACGCTCGTTGCCTTCGTCATCTAATTGGAAGAGTACCCCTCCCACACCGTCCGTTGATGCATCACATTGGATATAGAAATGCCTATCGAAGTCCGGATGCGTTAACACAGGTGCTCAGATCAAGCTCTGCTTTAATCGGTCAAACGCCTTCCGGGCTTCGTCCGTCATCGTAAATCTGTTGACTTTGTCTTTCGTGAGGCAGTCATGCAGCGGGGCTGCAATGGTCACGTAGTCCTGTATGAATCTACGGTACCAGCCGGACATCCCCAGGAACCGTCTGAGCTGCTTCGGGGTTCGAGGTTCCGGAAAATCTCTGACGGCGGCGATTTTGCTTGCATCTTCTTTAAAGCAGAATTTACTTTTTTCCACGTTTATCGTCAATTTTTCTTCACGAAGACACCTACCAACCTTTTCTAACAAATCTAAATGGGACAAAAAATCGACAGAACAAACAAGCAAATCATTTAAATACACGAACACAGACTCACGTAAAGAAGCGGGAATAACCTTGTCCATTAGTCTTCACATACGTTGCGCTGCGTTACACAGCCCAAAAGGCATGACGGTAAATTGGTATAACGGTCTACCGGGTACCGTGAAGGCTGTTTTCTCTCTGGACTTCTTTTCTAGAGGTATCTGCCAGAAGGCGTCCTTCAATTCAATTGCTGATATAAAGCGGGTGTTTTGCAGCCGGCTTAAAATGCCATCAATATGGGGGAGGGGGTACGCATCTTTTACTGTTCTTTCATTTATTTTCCTGGCATTCAAGCACAACCGGTTCTTCGTTCCCTTCACCACAAGTGATACGGGAGAGCTCCAGCTGCTGTTGCTTTCTTCAATCACACCCATATCTAACATCCTATCCAGTTCGTTATATACAAGCTTCTGAATGGCCGGCGAAATCGGGTAGTGTCTTTGCTTTACCGGCAGATTCTCATTGGTGACTTCTATAATATGTTCTTCCTTATCAGTTTTCCCTAGCCCTAGANCTTTGCTTTACCGGCAGATTCTCATTGGTGACTTCTATAATATGTTCTTCTTTATCAGTTTTCCCTAGCCCTAGCACAGCAAAAGACGGAAACTGGGCCTTTATTCGCTCCAAAGCCAGGCTTTGGTCATGGGTCAGGTCATGTTGTACCGCGTCAAACGTTAAGCCTCCTTCGGCGGGTACGAGCTCTGATACAACATTTCCATTCACACTTGTAACCGACCCTTTATTCACAACACACATACCAAACGCCTGCCAAAAATCGACACCTAAGTATACCTCTTGTTGAAGGCCTGGTACAATTAAAAACTCTAAGTTCCTAGTGACGTTATCCCACCAGACGGGAAGCGTGATGACACCTTCTACTTCAGTTTCTCCCCCGTTGGCCGTTCGGATGTTTTGACCCTTAATAGGCAGTATGAGATGCTCCTTACCCTCGAGAAGCTTGCTTGAATTCTTCCCTAAGCAACTAGCACCTGCACCAGAATCTAATAGCGCTAGCACCTCCTGGCCACCGATTTTGGTTTTGGCGAAAAATCTATTGTCCCCGTTAACAGTGACGATGGTGGAAATTATTTTCCGGCATATTCTACGGAGATTCTTTTTCTTTTCCCTCATCTTACTTATCTTTCTATAGTTCCTACTTTCTGTCGCTTTTACTAGCTCTTCGCCGAATATCCGCCTACGCGCTACCTCATATTCAAGCTTTCTACGGTGTAAACTCTTAGCTCCTTTGCTTACTTCTGCTCCTCTCTTTTCTTCTACTTCGTTGCTCTTATCTCTCCTAAGGATTCTCAGTGGGTTGGCTCCGGGTTTTCCGCTCCCTGGCGAAAGTTCCCGGAGATCTCCGCCACCTTCACGTTTCCCTGACTCGGCTTGAAAACACAAAATGACGCATCACTGCCGCACGCGAAACACAACATATTATGAAACGACGATTTACACTTATTTTCTTCTGACGGATTCTTAACAAAATAGTCCACGGGCATACCACACGAAAAACACAACATTAAGTGAAACGGAGACGGACAAAAAGAACGAATCGACGACTTTTGGACATCAGAACTAGCGGACGACGACAATTTCTCATGGGCTTGCACTGTCTGCTGCGGTTTATTATGCTGGGTCCTACCAAATGCTTCTAAATAGCTCAATTCTAATTTATCTACTTTCCCAACTTCTGTACAATTCAATTCATTGACTGTCTTTGACCTATTCTTATTTTCCTTTATGACTTTCTCCGCACGTCTGCATTCTGACTTTAACTCCGCTAGCGATTCCATCCGAGACGCGAAGGTTAGGTTGGCCAAATACGGCTTAAGGTTCCCTCTTATAATTCCCACTAACTCCTGCTCGGGGATTTTCTTCCTAAGGCGGAAAGTTAAATTGTGGACCTCGCTATAGAATTCTTCGAAGCTCTCTTGGGGTGCCTGCTTTCTCTCCATTATTTCTCGGATTATTTCGTAGTCCGATTCAGCGCTCTTAAAATGGTTTAGCAGCTCGGCTTTAAGTTCAAAGTAGCCGAACTCTGGTTCCTCGGCATGATCCTCGAGGATCTGCCAGTACCATTTTAAAGCGCTGCCAGTAACCAAACAGTGAAAGTCTGTTAATAATTGATAGTAGGAGATGTCATACTGCTCCCTCATCTTCTCTATCCGGAAAATAAAACTCTCTATCGTTAAACCTTTGGCCGAACCATCGAACTTTACGTGCCATTTGTCTAGATCTATCTTTTTCCTTAATCTCGCTTCATTACGTGAGTGGGACTGACCCTGAGCTCCCTCTTCTCTAATACTTCGTTCTGAAGTAGATGGCTCGCGTCTCTCTTCCGGCGTTGATGCCCTGCCTGGTTGGCTCCTGGGCCCTTGTACCGAAGTCTCCACCTCAGCCACCCTATTATTGAGGCTAACCACGTTGTGGCGGACCTCGTTCATGCATTGCGCCATCATGTCCTTTTGTTGAGCCATCATCGCCATCATTCGGCTCAGTTGCTCGACATTCACAGCTGCAGAACTTGGTCCACCACTGTGAGATTTCCATCCGCTTGGCCCTTGATCGTTCGGTGACAAGTTTCTCCCAGGTTTCTGTTCTTCCTCCGACATGTTAAATAACTCCTCTATCTTGCGCGAAAATGAGAGGCTGTTATCCGTAGCGTTTAGAAAATATAACTCGTTCGCGACACGAACACTTGGTTGCCGTGGCGCCTCTTGGGCGGATGTGCCAAATATGCGAGCAGTGCACCGGTTGAGATAATCTGTTGGCAGGAAATCGACAGGATGTTCTATACCCGTGTCGAGCTGAGTAAATATTGAACCGACAACCTGATTTTCGAGGGCTCTGGCTACGCTACGTGTGACCCTGCGGTTCGAATCTAGCAGACCCAATCCTCCTACAACTACTCTATCTTCAGAGTCCTGCTCTTCCATAAAATAAAATTTCTACACGGCGGAAATGTGCAACGCACAACCACAATGGAGATTTAAGTTTTTGGAGTACTGCAACCTAAAAGTCAAATCTCACTTCAAGTAAACAAAAATCTAAGACCGAAAATTCAAACAAAAATAAAAATAAAAATCCGAATACCAAAACTTCAATTAAAAGACTAGCAAAAAAAAATATTCTAAAGGGGTAATAATGAAGTAAAATTATGGGGCAGATAAGCACTAGTTAAAACAATTCAAATGAAAACAATATTTGGGTATATAGAATGCCCGTATGTATAAAAGATAAAACCATATGAATTGGAAATTGAAGAATAATAAAACTGCTAAAATAATAAATTGAAATTCATAAAAAAATAATAATAAAAAATATAAGAGTATATAAAAATTCAAAATTCAACAGAAAACGCTGGAACTCCTTTTTTTGTTGTAAGATAAAAATGCTTGCTTTATTTATGCACGGTTCGTATGTATATACACATGTAATTGTATGCACAAATATAATTCTCGATGTTGTTGTTGTACTACAGTAATTAAATGCTTTGGTGTGTGGGTGGTGTTACACTGAGCGAGGTCCTAGTGGGAGCGTTAAGTCCGTATGGATTAGTCCGATGTCAATGTCATCTAATCCCCTTTACTTTCTATCCAGTGTGGCATATCAACTGCCAGTGTCATAACTCCAGCGGTGGATGCCACATGTTCCCCCATTACCCCCATGAAGTCAGCTACGAGCCTCACTGGTATGCCATGCCATTTTAATTTGTTTTTAAGTTTGATTTAAGTGACCTATGCTCTTCACTTAAATAAAAATTAAATCAAAATAACCACACTCAGAGGTGTTACACGTTTAATCACCTGATCATTGTGTATCTGCTGCTTACTTGTATACCAGCCCTGCTTTTACAACAAAGTGTGCCAAAGCTTTCAAAAGCTCTCAGTACAAATGAAAGCGTTCGCTGGCCTAGTCTGTTTTACAACCACTTTTTACTCGCTTAAATAAATAGCTTATTGAAACTGAAAATAATTTAAATGAGAATTAAATAAAAAATTAAATTAAAGTTAATTTCCACTTAAATGAATCTGGTGAAACTGCCTGTAATAGTGACATCCCAACTCCGAATACCACTTCACCAGTGCTTAAAGCAAACAGGAAGGCACTTCGAAGTTCAGATGATCACCTCCCCCCCGTGTACTTTGTCACTCAGGCACTTATCACTATCGGTGACCGCAAGTGTTGTTGCCTGCATGACCCTAACTCGTCCGATATGTAAGAAACAGAAGGAAAATAAAGTTGGGGAAAGAAAAGAAGGAGAAATACTAAAAGGACAAAAGTTAAAAGTTATGTATGGTAAAAATTAAAGTGTTATTGGGCTATGACGTTGGGCGCCATTGTTACGAGGGTGTCAGTCAGCAGAGGTGAAGGCGGTACACAGGCATGGTGGCAAAGCCCAGGCTACCTACCTTACCTATCCTGCGTAAACAAAATTATCATGCCTGCTCATCAGTACTAGCGGTACTAACAAACACAAGAAAGAAGGAAAGGCAAGTTGAAAAGAAGGCCCGTCCCGTCAGGTGGAGTCGTCCCACCCGCTTTGCGTCTTTCGCTTACGCAGCCATGGGCGTTGGTCTGACTCCTACTGTTGCTACAACGCCCCCTTAGCCTGACATAGTACGTCTGTCTATTCGTCGATCAGTTCTGTCCCAGTCCAGTCCCTAGTCAACGCCCTCACGTCCCCTCTTAAGCCCTGGTGTAACACCCACACCAAAGATAACGAATCTACCACTTCATCTGAAATGAATCTCCTCAACCATGAAATAACAAATACGTAACACCTCTGTTCATTTGCTTACAATTTATTCACCGTATATATAACTAATTATAAAATAAAATGATCAAATGATTAAATGATCATGAAAATCAAATTAAAAAAAAAGGAAATAGGACTGACTGTATAATAAAGCTACGCGAATTTCAATTTATTTTGAAAAGGAGAATCGTTATGATACTTAAAAATAAAATAGAAATTCAATTCGGCTAACACTAATGAGCAATTCAATCAATCTTCAAATTATAATGCAAGAAGGCAAACAAATAAAAGTAAAGAGAAAAATAATAATGGTAAAAAAACTTACTGTACTAACGAACTAAATCCATAAAAAAATATTTAAAAAAGTAAATTATGGAAATTATGAATTCAACAGGAAAATTCAAGAAGTCTTATTCATCTAAATTCCCAACTCTTTAGCAGTTTACCTATTTCTTTGCTAACACAACGTGAATGCCCTTAATATGTGCAAACGAAAAATTCAAAAAAAAAGTAAAGCAACCGCGAACAGGAATATCAAAAAAATATGTTAGGCAAAACAAAACCACCGAAATAGGTATTCATATGTACTATGTATAAACATACTTGTATATGCATAGGCGAGCGAGTCACTATTTCTGCGGCCAAGTAATAAATAAATTAACGCGGTGAGAAAAAAAAACCGAAATAAAAAGTGGTCGAAAATTTTAAAAACAATTGAGAAAAAAAATAAAAAAATTTAAATTTAACCAAAAGAAGAATTTTACAGTGTGGAACGAACACACCGGACCGCCAGAAAATGAAAGAAAAAAACGAGTGCCGGTGTTAAGCCAGAACCAAAAAAGAAAATCCAAAAAGTTTACCGGCTATGTGCGTATGTTCACGTATAATAAAAAAAAGCCCGAAAATTACAGGCTGCAATTTAGTTTGGCATCCCCGGAGTTCCGCATTAAGGTAGCTATGGAACGATAGAGGGAGTTCTCCTGATTGCAAATATATATACTTTTAGCCGCAGCAGGCTTCTAGTTTTTAAGTTATTTGTTGTTAAAGTTTGTAAATTGAACTAACCTCTCGGCGCTATTTCACACAATAAACACTTTATTTATGT
>NW_016174916.1:7527-10499 GCF_001687245.7 Rhagoletis zephyria
CCCCCCCCCCCCCCCCCCCCCCCCCCATAGCCACCGTTTTTTTGTACGCGGGGGATGCCAAACTAAAATTTTCCCAAATTACATGTTAAAATTTAAGAATTATGCTGGCAAACGATAAACTAGGTAGCAAATCTAAAAAGTTGGCACTGGTGTGTTACATAAAAAACAGAATGCAAACCAAAAATAACTAAACTCATAAAGCAAACAGCAAAAAAAAAACTAGTTAAGCAAAAAAAAACAACAACAAACTATAACTAGGCTGGCTGCGCTGCTGGACGTAGTGGCTGCTGGCCGCTCTCTCTCAGTGTCAGTTGTGGCGATCGCGCCGCTGCTGACGGCGGCGTGATTTGCTTATGTATGTGCGGTTGTCTGCAAATCCGCTCTTTGCTATTCAGCCCGCTGGAAACAGCAACCTCCCACGCTGGTAAGCATAAGTCTGCTTCTCTCTGTTTTCAGCTCCTTATGTATTTGCGAGTAAATAGGCACTTTTGATTTGTGCAGCGGGCGTTAACCTGCCCTCGGGTAGGCATTCAGCACAGCTGATCTTTATACGCTGGATGTTGTTGGGCCTGCACTTGTTGCTCATGTATATAGGTTGTGTCGTATTTTTGTGTGTGTGTGTCAACGTTTCCTTTTCCGTGATGCTTTGTGTTGAGTGTTGCAAGTGCGCCCTTAAGTACGACCGTTCGCGCCACTTACGTGCATCTTAAGGGTAGATGTTTAGGGAGGTCATACGGTCCCTATATGGTTGTTGCATCTACTGGTGCCTTGGTGTGAGTCCTATGGCAGGTTGTATGCTGTTGTAGCGACCTCTATCTCCGCTATTTTTGGGCACCAATGTATATATATACTTCGGATCCCGTTTAGCTGGCGGTATCCAGGACGATGCCGTTTTTTTTTTATACTTGACCGCTTTTAGTATTTTTTTTTCTTTTGTATATAAATACACACACACACTTTACACTTGATAATTTCGCTTATCCCGCGCGACACTTTCACAAGGCACCGTGACTTTATGATTAACATTTTCGGGTTTCCTCCGCTCTAATTTATTCTGTCCAAGCTAGCCGAGCGTGTCACTCATGCCGCACCCACTCAAAAATCTCCGAAGATCGGCCACTCCATTTACTACCATGCAACCATACACCCACACGCACGCCACTGCTTTATCGAACCGCAGGGTTAGCCAGGTTTCACACCTCAGTTGGTATGTTGAGTTGATAAAGGGTTTATGGCTACTTTCACTTCCTTTACTTACTTACTCACACATGCACACCAACACACCTACTCATGGCAAAGGCTGCTGTTACATATTATATTGCTTAGTATTCTCTGAAAAATTGCCGGCGATGTTTTTAAACCGAAAGGTAGACAAGTCCATTGAAAATGACCCTCCTGCGTCAGGAAAGCTGTTTTTTGCCTATCTTCGATCCTTTGTGGGATTAACCAAAACGCGGAGTTTATATCAAGCGTTGAAAAAAATTTACAGTCTCTTATCTTATCTAATAAGTCTTCTATTAAAGGAAATGGTTGTGATTTTGGGACTACAATTTTGTTCAAGTCGCGAAAATCTATACATAATCTTGATCTCTTATTCTCTTCTCTCTTGAAAGCTAATGTTACTGGGGCGGAAAATGGACTATAAGATTCTTCTATTATATTTTTTTCTAATTTCGAAATTTGTTGTTCTATTTCTATCCTGTCTTCACTTGTGCATCTATATGGCCTTTTATTACAGTATTTATCTACTAATAAATCTATACGAGCTTCATAGTCTTTCACTGTACCTATGTCGTATTTATCTTTAGCAAATATAGTTACATATATTGCAATTAACTTCTTTATTTCAGATTTTTCCTTATCGTCTAAATGTTCAACAGAAACATCGAAAGCATCTGTGTTCAGATGCTCGTTAAAGTTTATTTTAATTTCTTCCATTTGTTTTGTTTATTTATTCTTATCCGATTCACTCATATTTAAATCTTCATCCCTTGAATTAGTAAATACTTGTAATTTCTTACATTTGCAGCACGTAAGTTTCTGTGATATACGTAGGTTTTCATTTTGTATCAAACTAAACAATTTTATACAGTCTAATCCTACTAGAAAATCATAGTTAAAATATGTCTCATTCACTACGAAAACATCTATTTCTCTTTCAATATTAAATATTTTTGCTTTTATTGTTATCATACCTTCGGCCTCTCTGTTACCATTGATCGTTTTTAAACTTGCATTATGGATAGTGTTATTGTTTTTCGGTTTAAAACGTATTAACCGCGAATTAATTAAAGAAGCATTTGAACCCGAATCATAAATTCCGTCTACCTCAAGATTTTCATTTAATAGCACTTTAATTTTGATCAATGGTGGTACTACAAGTTTTTTGGATCTTTGTTGCTCAATTCCCATTCCAACTCATAATTGTTTCATTTTTTTCTTTTTCATTTGTTTTAGCTCTAAACCAGTATGCAGATTCTATATGATAACGAATGCCTCTATTTTCTTTTTCACAAATCTTACATGGTTTTTTCTTTTCAAATTTTTCGTTGGAATTAGATTTTAAAGCATATTTCCTATTAACAAAGTTTCGGTTTACTAAATGTTCTAATTTTCTTATCTCATTTAAAGTTGTTCTGTTTTGTTTAAGTTTTCTCTATCTATCCTATCTGACACGAAATGCGGTAGGCCTTCTGCAATTAGATCAATTAAGGTTCCCGGGTCAATCGTCTTCCTTATTTCCAAAAGAAGTCTGTCTTTTTTTAAAGCATAATCCAGCCATGAGCCAGTTTTATATTTATAAGAAATTGCATATCTACTTGCAGCCCACCCTTTATTTGCATATGTTCCACAAAAATTTTCTTTCCATTTATCCCATTCCGAATTCAAAGTAAATTTAATTAACATAGAACTCCACCAGTCCAAACACGACTTTTCTAAAAATAATCTGAGGATTTCAATTTTTTCCTCAT
>NW_016174918.1:0-10499 GCF_001687245.7 Rhagoletis zephyria
CGCACCTTAGATCTAGGCGTGCGATATGTGTGTGAATGTATAGTCTATATATAGAAATTACTTATGCGAATGCTTTGGAGATAGAAAACCTGGATTTAGTTTAAAATAAATACGACCATGAATACGACCTAAGTATTATGCATTTCAAAGAAATTAATCAAATCAAACTAATTGGAAATTCTCTTGGATTGCAAACTTATTCGCGTGCAATTCAAATCAAAACACCAGAAACAAGTTTTAAATACTTGTGCAATGGAAATTCTATTCCTCATGCCATTGTATTGTATTTGGTTTAACACAGCAATGACTAATTAAAGAAAAGAAACTAAAAAATAATTGCAATTGTTTGGACTATATGGAGGCAGGTAGAAAAGTCATGGTGACATTAAAAAAAAAAAAGTCCGGTTGGACTTAGAGACGGAAAAGTAAAACCCATAAATACCAAATTTTACATTATTTACTAACCCCCCTTCTTAACGAACGATACATTTCCAAAAAAAAAAATACGGGAATGGGCGCGATACCGACTAATCAGTTTAGTTGCCTTTGGCGATTAACCCATTAAACAAAGTGTTTCTTTTTCAACTATAGTCAATTTTTTAAATGTCGTGGAATATTTAGTTAATATTATCACACATCATCATAGAATGGTTTAGGAGCGAAGAAATAGCGAACTTACTAGGAAGCGCTAGGAAAAAGAGCTATTGGGGGGATACAAAAATAAAATAGTTGGTAAGCTTCTTTGCTCGCTAAGAACAAATTAATAGCAAATTGCAGGTGAACATTTAAATGGCACTTAAGTTTAATTTTGGACTGTTATTTAAATGCCATTTCATTTACGTGGGGTATCAGATCACCTTTATTCAATATGCCAAAGAAATGGCAACACTGTTGCTTGTTCCTTGAAATTGTTGTTGCATTTGAATGTTTGTTTACATTTTATGCTGAACAGCTGATTCTTGTTTGGTAGAATCACAGGGTTGCATTTCTTACATTTAAATAGCCAATATCGTCCATTTAAGTGTAGTTAAAATGTATGATCTAAAAATGAATTTTTGAAGTTAATCAAGAATCTCTATTTGGATAGCTCAACCTAAATTGGGCCTAAGAGTTCTAACGAATATCTTAACGAGTCATTGCAGATTAAATATTAAGAAGCCACCTATTCACACTCTGAATCTGGTTTAACATTTCAAGCTTAGACTCAATCGTATATTTTATTAATTTTTGTTGAGCTCAAAGCCGATTTTAAAGAAAGCACTAAATCATATATTATATGCATTTTATTTGGTTGCTATTTCGATTTAGTCGAAATGTCAAAAATAATTTCCAAAAAAATTATTATGGGTTATGCACCGTGTATTACCGATTATAAAAAACCTTTTTTCACGTTGTCTATGTGTGTTTGAATCTCTCATAAGACCTGGCTGACTGGAGACAATGTACCAATGTCAATTTGTGGACCTACAGTTGTCCACAAAATATAGGAGTGCATTTTTGGCCAGTTTGACTATTTATATTTTGTTTATTTAATGTTTTTAATTTTTTGTTTAAAAATCTAGCTGGTTATATCAACAAAAACACCATATAAATTAAAGCCCATTAAATAGTAGTAGTTGGTTGAAGGTGAACGACATTTTTCCTAAAAATTTTCTTTTATATGGAAGACACTGCCTGCAAAAAAAAATTCCACAAAGAAATGGGATATTTTAGCAGCTCGAAACCTGCATTTCAATTTGCTGGGCTACAAAACTGCATTAAAAAATCGTTTCTAAAGATTTAAAAAAAAAAAAACGTTTTTACCTTTTATTAAAACTTGGCAATTTTTATAAAGTTTGTACAAGATTTGAAATGTTAATTTACATATATGGGGTTTGTTGTATAACCAGCTAGGCTTTTATAAAAAAAAATAATAATGAACAACAGCAACACAAAGAAAACAAACACACAACAAGTAATTTTTAGCAAAAAAAAACCGACTTCAACTCTCATATAAAAAAAATATATATATATATATATCTCATGATCCGCTGATCGGATCTTAACCAGATTAGGTTAGGTTAGGTTAGGTTGAAGTGGCTGCTAGGCCCAGAGGGCGCCAGCACACTTAGGCCCGATCAGGGCCCATTGTGATACCACATGGATCCAAAGAAAACCCCTATTCCTTAAACCAGTTTGTGGAGTCTGCAAACCTTAGCAACTGCCGTATTCCAAACTTAGCAGTCGCGCTTAGATCGTCTAGAAGACCTATACCTAGGAATTTCTGTCTTTTCCTGCCCAGTGCTGGGCAATCGCAGAGTAAGTGCCTTATTGATTCAGGCTCTTCTTCGTCGTGGCAGCTCCTGCAGTAGTCGTTGTGACTAACCCCGAGGCGTTCTGCGTGCCTTCCTATCAAAATATGTCCTGTGAGCAGACCAATGGCCAGTGACATATCGCCTTTGTTGAGAGTGAGAATTTCTCTCGATCTCCGTACATCCCATTTTGGCCATGTAAGCTTCGTTGTATTACAGTTTTCAGTGCGCTCCCATCTGGAGGCCGCTTCTTCAAGGAAGTTCTCCCTTAGTAAGAGCTTGCAGGAAGCGAGTGGCATACCCACCCTCTTCCAGGCTGGTGAAAGTGGAGAGGAAGTACCCGCCCTTGCAAGCTCGTCTGCCTTCTCATTTCCTGGTATGTCACTGTGCCCCGGTACCCATACCAGGTGCAAAGCGAACTGCTCTGCCATCACGTTAAGTGATTTGCGGCAGTTGGCAACTGTTTCCGAATTTATAGTGACAGAGTCAAGCGCCATAAGGGCCGCCTGACTGTCTGAGTATATATATATTTCCGTAGTGGCGATAACAGCTAGTTTTAGGCTGTCAACGGCTTCTTGTATGGCTGCCAATTCGGCTTGAAAGACACTACAGTGGTCAGGTAGTCTCTTAACCAGATTAGTATGGGACCACCTCTGAGACACTACCTTTCCGATGCAAAAAATCGATGAATTATCGAAATCGGTTGACGTGGTCCAAAGTTATGCAGTAACATACATAATAAAAAAATAAAATAAAATAAAATATTCCGACGAACTGATAACCTCCTCCTTTTTTGGAAGTCGGTTAAAAAAATAAAATACATAGTCAGAGCTGGTCAAAACATCGCACTCTTTTATTTCGAGGAAAAATGTATGTCGATCTACTGGTTACCTGATCAAATCATCGCTAGGTAACATTCACCTTTCGCGGCAAGTTATTTTTTTCCAATCGTATTATCGTATATTTAAAAAAATATAATGCTTTCTTCTAAATTTATTATTGCTTTTCCGAGACGCAGGAGTAAACAATTTGCCGCTGTAGCAACGAGTTGGTTGTTGTTTGTTTTGGTGACATGTACTATGTATGTATGTGTATTTATGTTCGTATTTTTAAGGTGAATTTGAGTGATTGGAGAACCCGAAAGTAAATAAACCCAAAAAATTAGGCAGCAAGAGAGACAAAAAATAATAAACTTTGTTCTAAATTACGTTCGATTAGATTAGATAAAACCAATTTTTAAATATTTTGCAGGTATTTTTTTATTAGTTTCACCCTTAAATAAAATTATGCTGATTTCTTCACAATATTCAAATAGTCGCAAAAAGTGCTACGCTGTAATTCAAACGACACTTTTCGACGTAAAAAAAAGTAAACGTAAACACAATAATCACATATGTATGTATGTATGTATGTAGAATGCATTACATTAGAATGCCAGCCACCACTATCAGCCGCCCAGCACCGCCCTGTCAACTCAAAAAAAATATATATATGTATATATATATACAATAATAATAATACACACAATAACAAAAACAAAAAACACGTGTGCCATGTTGTTCACTGCTGTCGCGGTTGTAAGCACCTTATAGTTTTAGTTGTTATTGCTTGTGGTGGTGGTGTCATTTATGATTACTCAACAATTTTTCCACAGCACAGAAAAAAAAAATGCTATTGCAATTACATATTTACAATAGAACAAAAGAAAAATGGCGTGGAGCGATACTGAATCTTGATGTGCAGTTCACTTGACACGATTCAATTACACATTCAAATGAAGTTGGTCGGTTTGTTGGGTGGCAGACAGCCGGCCGTGTGACACGCGTGACTGAACGTCGTCTGCTGTGCGCTTTATTATTTTGTTGTTGTTTTTGTTTTTTTTTTCGCATAACCAGCTAACGTCAAACAATAGTAACTAGTAGGTGTAGGAGTATTAGTAACCCGTTTATACCCAGCAGTTCGGCTTACCCGCGTGTAAATTGCGCGCTTTTCAATTAAACAAGTTGCGATGCTGCTGCAGCGTTCTCAATTTTATGCGAACAAATTATTATTCGACAACGGTTACCGCATGCATGCTTCTGCTTCTACTGACTGGAATATAAAATTTTCAGGCACGTCGCGCCGAAATTGAGGTAGCTATTTTACTATATTTTATTTTATTCAACTTTACTATGGTAATTTGGTTGTGCTCGCGTCAAATATTAGAGTTTATGCTGCCCTGAAGACGGCTGAACGCGTTATGAGCTAGAGTGGGCTGTGATAACTGACGCGTCTACCAACAACGCCAATCGAGCCGAATCGAAGAGCAAAACAAAGCGGCCAAAGACAGGCGCGTGTGGCTATTACCGCCAGCGCTTTGTATGTACATATATAGATCGCCGTCGCTACACTACCGCCATCGCCCTCGTCGTCGTTGATGTTTTGTTGTTGTCGCTATTGACGCTATCATCGCCACCTTCCGTCACAACATCGTAGTTCTATTTTATGACGCGTGCGCGTGTGAATGCCGACTCTGTGCTGAGATCATAGAGCCGCTGGTTGAGTGTTTAGTTAGCAGAACAAATCTGTGGACTTTTGACAAAGCAACCTCTGTGCTTGCTGTAGGTTGGAATTTAGAGTAAGTTATTAGAAACATCCATTTAAAAAATTTACATTTTTATTTAACTTTCGTTAAGATATCATCTTGGACTACTCCTATTAATGACTAAACATAAAAATATCATTCGAGAACTCAATGAATTACTGCTTTGAAGAGAAAATGACCTCACTCGAGAGAAGTTGTTTTGTCAAAAGTCCGCAGAAATGTTTTTTATGTCACGGAACTCAATCGCTCAACAATTAAACTCTTTTCATGGAACACGTACGTTTATTCCCTGCTTATGTATGTATCTAAGGTTGCGTTTATGTTGTAGCTGCTAAAAGTTCTGCGACTAGAGCATATCTCTACATCTACGCTTTGATGTGGTGTTTAAGTTGGAGCTGCATTAAAAGCTAACTGCCGTCCCTAAATTGGAGCGCCAAGCGTTGCGTTTTCCATTGTGAACGAGTGTCAGCGTGCGCTATCCCCTAATCAACGCGGCGTAATTTTTGACGTTTTCTCATCTCCTCTCGTTTCCTCTTTCCCTATTTGGTCCTTTCTCTTTCTTTCCTTCTTCTGTATCCAGATTCAACACGTAACGCCCTGTCAAAAATGAGAAGAGAATTCCATTTGCCCGTCGCTAGCTCCGCGTTATTAGGTTTTCGTGTGGAACAAACCTATTGTGGGATGCTCCATTCAAATTGTACTGGCATGAGGAGTTTTGACAGTTCTTTGGCGCTTGATGCGCCAATTAAGAGACGGCTGTAAGATAGAGAAGAGAGCACCAACTAGAGCACAGCGTAGAATTACGCTTCGATGTGGTGTTTACGTTGAAGCTGCGATAAGTGCGGTTTTAGTTTGAAACAAATCAAGAAAATCCGATTCCGATTAAGAAATGTTGTTATGTCTTCAAATGATTTTTCATAATTTATTTAAAAGTACACGAGAAGCCCGCAAATTTTCTGCACAACCAATTAATGAGGAAAGGCAGATATCTGGCGAGTTTCGAAATTTTTATGAAGATTTAAGACGGGATCTCGTCAAGTTCTCGGAGTACATGCGAGTGAATACTGAAACGTTTGCTTATACACAGAGCTGGGTCGTAATGATTCCTTTAGGAATTCAATTACTCCCAATTACAAATTACAAAGAATTGTAATTAGGAATCAATCCCTTCAGTCCACAGCAAAGAAATCGATTACTTTCTAAATTCCTTGAAGTAATTTCAAATGTAATGTTTTTTTTTAATTCCATTATAAGGAATTTCATATTGTAATTGGAATAAATTACGTGCTGGTAATGTAATTTCTTTTCAATTTCTTGAAAGGAATTGAAAATGTAATTGATTTTTTTTCAATTCCATTACCTGGAATTCCAAAAGTAAAAGTAATCGAGAAACTGAAAGTTCATTCACGAATGTAAAATGTGGAATTCTTGTTGTGTCAAAGATTAAAATCGAAAGCACACATTGGACATCTTCTATCTATATCTATGTATGTATAAAGGGTATTTATAAAAAATTTGTGTTCGTTTGTACGAGGCCTCAAAATACGAGAACGACTGGACTGATTTGATTTTTTTTTGTATTGTTCGGTATAATACCGGAACCATTAACGATACAAAAATTTGGAGAGTTGCCACTTTTTTGAAAATTTTAAACTCAATTAAGCTGATAAAATAAATGAACTATTGCAATGCTGGTATAAAATTTAAGAAGTTTGAAAAATATAACCATTGGAGATACTTTTTAGGAGTGTTGCCACCTATTTGAAAAATTTTAACTCAGTTAAATTGATAAAATAAAGGAAATATTGCAAAGTGGGTGTCAAACTAGAGAGTTTTAAGAAGGCTTACAGTCAAAAATATTTCCGAAGAGGCTTGTCACCTGTTTGCAAATTTAACTCAATTAAATTGACAAAATAAATGAAATATTACAGTATGGGTACAAAACGAAAGGCATTTGATTTGAAATTTTGATTTGGAAATATTTTCAATAGGATTATCTCTCCTTAAAAAAACCTTTTATTGGGAGTTTATGCGAATGCAACTATGAACTTTTGGAATTTCTTTAATATCCTCCTTTAAATCCGTAACAATGTAATGAGGGATTGCTATTGCAAGTTGTAATTTTATTCTCAATAGGAATGCTCTAATAAACATCGTCTGTATATAGAATTCCCCCACAATTTTAAGCTATTCCCCGATTCCCCCAAGAAATTCAAATTCCACCAAAATCGGGGAATCCACCCGCAGCTGGCAACACTGGACTGATAGCCACGTTTTTGATTGTTTAAAGAATAAGAAACGAAAATACGAAAACAAGTTCCCGCATACAAACTACTTTTACTGCGCGAAGAGAGCGAACATTTATCAATAAAGCGACAGAGATGAACGGCAACGCTTACTTACTTTTGCTGATAACGACGACGAGATGTAGCGCGGTGCGGTGGGGAAAATAGCAATGCGGCGTATGTACATATGTATTACGCTTAGCATACAGATGAACGACACTGTCTGAGGCAGAGCGGACAAAGGTGTGGGAGCAAATGTTAAAATAAGTAAAACAAATAAAAAAAAAAAATGTTAAATCATTAAAAAAACAATGCAAGTTTCAAAACAGAAATGGTATAACAACAAATCAAGTTAAGCTGGCAAAAAATGTGAGAATGATGAAATTTTTACTTGGCCGAAAAACAGCCGCGTTGTAGATACGAGCACAGAGACAGTTATCACTCGAAGGGCCGCGTTATCTATCTACTAGACCTTTAATATATGTACATATATGTATACCTTTGTTAATATGTATGTGCATATCGATGGCTGAGTGGAAGATCGACCTATGTTGATTGAAGAACGCCCTATTTCAGAACTTTATTGAAACCACCCTGTCTCAGGATTCGGTTCAAAAACGCCCTGTCTGAAGCGAAAATACATTGAAAATGTTCTGAGATATAGCGTTTTTGAATCGGCAGCTGAGATGGGGCGTTTTTGAACTTAATTCTGAGATAAGGCATTTTTCAATCAAACTCTGAAATAGAACGTTGTTGAAAAATTTTCTGAGATAGGACGTTTTTGAACTGGCTGTCGACATAGGTCGAGATCTTCCACTCAGCCATTGATATGTAAAAACACCTCTACCACTGAAACCAAAAAATAGTAATAGTAAACAAATATTTTTGAAACAAGCTTTCTAAATATGAGCGAAATCGGACCATAAATACTGGTTTACCAAATGACTCGACTCCTGCGCCACCAATCGGCAAAATTTTTCGTGAAGTTATTCCTTTTCATATAATTAATACACGTTCTATATATGAACCCAATCGGATAACAAATACGGGGTTTTCAAATATCTCAACTCCTGCCCCACCTATCGGATTAATTCATCTTTCGTTGTATTGCGTTGTCCTTGGTTTCTGAGCCAACTGTGCAGTTTCAAGTCTCTAGGTCATCGAGAAGTTGTTTATAAATTGATAGTACCAATTGCCACTAACAAACATACATACATGCAGAGCAAGTTAAATAAAAGCTTGTAAAAATAGTTCACAGGAAAAGAAATACATAAATAAATTTTATTTAATGCCCACTATCAGGCAAAGTCAAGAATGTATATGTATGTATGGACACATATCCATATGTATGTACATATGTATGTATAGTATTAACTTTCGCACTTAAGGCATTTCAAGGCCGTAGTTTCAACGAACGCACGCATCCCAGTGGGAAAAGGTACTAACTATATGGTATGTATAAATTCATTTATCATTTACATATGCTACGAAAGTAAAAGTACGTTTACAAATCGATTCAATATGACTCTATCTGCAGTTTTCACAAGAGTGTGATTCCTTATAAAAGTCCACCTTAGACTTAGCTGTCACCGATGATGTTTATGTTGACCTTGTATATCGTTTTTTTAGAAGAATTAACTAATAAAATTCCAAGTTAAAATTACAATAAGTGATAACAATTAAGTCCGAGAGGGGTTCTAACATCAAAAAGTAGTTTTTGTAAGAACTGTACATATGTAGGTCGATATGTATGTAGAGATTATACTAATTTTCGAGCTTAACTCCCTACTCTGTAATTAAACAAGTACAGAAGTGTAAGTTCGGGCGAAGCTTTTACACAATACAATAATTTTATCGAGTTGGCTACAAATAAGTAGGCGGTGTCACGCCCATTTCCTTTTTTTTTGGGTATTTGCTAAATAGTTATTGCACATAATAATTTTCAGTAAATTCGCTTCAGTAGTTACCGATTTATAGAAAAATACGTAATTTCCTAAATTATCGTTACATGGGATGTGGGCGTGGTTATTTTCATACACGGACGGACGAACAGACCGTCGCGGCTTAATCGAATTCTCTTTTCATTCTGTGAATTTGGTTATACATTTCTCTATATCTATCTCGATTCCTTTAGGCTGTTACAAACAACCGTTATGCGAACAAAGTAACAGATTAGAAATAATCTCATGAATCCGATGGCTTATCGTTGTCCAACCTCATAGTCTTGTCGAGTATTTTTGAGAAGAAGATGAAAGTAGACACCAGCTTAGAAAAGAGGTTTGTGAAGCTATTTTTAATAAAATAATATTTAATATTTAAAAAATATTTAAGTTACTTAATTTGGCAGGAAAAAATGATCACAGTGGCACGGAAAAGAAGTTTAACTTTTCTTTGAGTTGTGAGCAAAACAAGCACAACAAATTTGACGGCTAATAATACGAGATTTGGCTGTGTAAACGGTGCGATTAACAAACGGTCTTTGATTGAGATTATATTTACGTGTAAACGTACTTTAATCTGTCGCGTGCCGCTTTGGAAATCTATAAATAAAGAAAATAAATAAAAGAACTAAACAATTCGTGATGCAGGTTTTGAACCCGCGCGACCAACGAGGTGGTAGTCCAACAAGTTTCCATTCAGCTACAGCTACCGTTGATGTAACATGGGAAAACGCGTGCTAAGTTTATTTTTAATGGTTTTGTTTAGCTTGTAGCTTCAAAATGGCACATTACCCTTTTGCTTCAATGATTCGGCTTCCAATCTTCGGCTACACATTACCCATTCGCTTACACTGGGTTGCATGCTTTCATTCAATGATAGAAAAAGGGAATGCATTACGAATTTTTCCGCTGGGAAGTTTGTACTCATGTACATTCATACATACATATGTATGTGTTTATACTAGGGTGGTACAAAAATGCATGTAAAGAACGAGTTAAAGCCAGAATTTGAATGCCCTCGTCCCTTAGGATTGTTCTAACTCGAAAAAATATACCCTTCTTTTTTTATTTCGAAATCAAAAATTATTTAGATGTCGCTCGGAAAAAAACATTTTTCGTGTAAATGGTATAGAATTATTGACAATCAATATTTTTCTATCGGAGAACTGTGTTTCTTCAGAAGGCTTCCAGTAATAATACCCAATTGTTTATTTTACCTTTTTTTTTTTGATGCGAGCGTTTTTTTATGGATCCCCCCATTGCATTTTTTGGGGTTTTTAGGGGACCTATAAAAAATAGTTAATATTGAAATATTGGCTAAATAAGCCATTGTGTATTATTATTGAAAGGCTCCTGTAGAGAACCAGAGTTTTCCGATCGAAAAATATTGATTTTCAAG